>NC_092243.1:28735791-28803291 GCF_036320965.1 Panulirus ornatus | reverse complement strand
AGGACAATGTGGTGTGAGGTGGTTTGATCGAGTAAGTAATGAAAGGGTAAGAAAGATGTGTGGTAATAAAAAGAGTGTGGTTAAAAGAGATGAAGAGGGTGTTCTGAAATGGTTTTATCATTTAGAGAAAATGAGTGAGGGAAGAATGAAAAGTAGGATATATGAGTCAGATGTGGAGGAAACGAGGAGAACAGGAAGACTAAATTGGAGATGAATGGAAAAAGATCTTGAGATATTGGGGCCTGAGCATTAAGGAGGGTGAAAAGCCTGTACGGAATAGAGATGATAACAACTTAGTCGCTGTCTCCCGCGTTATCGAGATAGCGCAGGGAAACAGACGAAACAATGGCCCAACCTACCCAAATACACATGTATATACATAAAAACCCACATGATATATACATACCTATACATCCAACGTATACATACATATACATATATACACATGTACATATTCATACTTCCTGCCTTCATCACTTTTGGTCGTCACCCCGCCACACATGAAATGGCACCCCCTCCCCCCGCGCGTGCGCGAGGTAGCGCTAGGAAAAGACAACAAAGGTCACAGTCGCTCACAATTAGTCTCTAGTTGTCATGTATAATACACCGAAACTACAGCTCCCTTTCAACATCCAGGCCCCACAAAACGTTCCATGTTTTGCCCCAGACGCTTCACATTCCCTGGCTCAATCCATTGACAGAACGTCGACCACGGTATTCCATATCGATCCAATTCACTCTATTCCTTGCACGCCTTTCACGCTCCTGCATGTTCAAGCCCAGATCGCTCAAAATCTTTTTGACTCCATCCTTCCACCTCCAATTTGGTCTTCCACTTTTCCTCGTTCCCTCACCCTCTGACATATATATCCTATGTCAATATCCCTGGGGATAGGGGAGAAAGAATACTTCCCACGTATTCCCTGCGTGTCGTAGAAGTCGACTAAAAGGGGAGGGAGCGGGAGGCTGGATATCCTACCCTCTTGATTTTTTTTTTTTTTAACTTTCCAAGAAAAGGAACAGAGAAGGGGGCCAGGTGAGGATATTCCCTCAGAGGCCCAGTCCTCTGTTCTTAACGCTACCTTGCTAATGCGGGAAATGGCGAATAGTTTGAAAGAAGAAATATATAAATATAGAAAGAATACTTCCCACGTATTCCCTGCGTGTCGTACAAGGCGACTAAAAGGGGAGGGAGCGGAAGGCTAGAAATCCTCCCTTCTCGTTTTCTTTTTTTTAATTTTCCAAAAGAAGGAAAAGAGAAGGGGGCAGGTGAGGATATTCCCTCAAAGGCCCAGTTCTCTGTTCTTAGCGGCACCTCGCTGACGCGGTAAATGGCGAATAGAGTGAAAGAAAAAGAAAAGAATATATATGTATATATTATTTTTATATTATACTTTGTCGCTGTCTCCCGCGTTTGCGAGGTAGCGCAAGGAAACAGACGAAAGAAATGCCCCCCCCCCCTACACATGTATATACATACGTCCACACACGCAAATATACATACCTACACAGCTTTCCATGGTTTACCCCAGACGCTTCACATGCCTTGATTCAATCCACTGACAGCACGTCAACCCCGGTATACCACATCGCTCCAATTCACTCTATTCCTTGCCCTCCTTTCACCCTCCTGCATGTTCAGGCCCCGATCACACAAAATCTTTTTCACTCCATCTTTCCACCTCCAATTTGGTCTCCCTCTTCTCCTCGTTCCCTCCACCTCCGACACATATATCCTCTTGGTCAATCTTTCCTCACTCATTCTCTCCATGTGCCCAAACCACTTCAAAACACCCTCTTCTGCTCTCTCAACCACGCTCTTTTTATTTCCACACATCTCTCTTACCCTTACGTTACTCACTCGATCAAACCACTTCACACCACACATTGTCCTCAAACATCTCATTTCCAGCACATCCATCCTCCTGCGCACAACTCTATCCATAGCCCACGCCTCGCAACCATACAACATTGTTGGAACCACTATTCCTTCAAACATACCCATTTTTGCTTTCCGAGATAATGTTCTCGACTTCCACACATTCTTCAAGGCCCCCAGAATTTTCGCCCCCTCCCCCACCCTATGATCCACTTCCGCTTCCATGGTTCCATCCGCTGCCAGATCCACTCCCAGATATCTAAAACACTTCACTTCCTCCAGTTTTTCTCCATTCAAACTCACCTCCCAATTGACTTGACCCTCAACCCTACTGTACCTAATAACCTTGCTATATATAATATATATATATATATATATATATATATATATATATATATATATATATATATATATATATATATATATATATATATATATATATATATATATATATATATATATATAAATATATTTATCTATTTTGCTTTGTCGCTGTCTCCCGCGTTAGCGAGGTAGCGAAAGGAAACAGACGAAAGAAATGGCCCAACCCACCCACATACACATGTATATACACACCCGTCCACACACGCAAATATACATACCTATACATCTCAACGTATACATATATATATACACACACAGACATATACATATATACACATATACATAATTCATACTGTGTGCCCTTATTCATTCCCATCGCCACCCCCCCATACATGAAATAACAACCCCCTCCCCCCAAATGTGCGCAAGGTAGCGCTAGAAAAAGACAACAAAGGCCACATTCGTTCACACTCAGTCTCTAGCTGTCATGCAATATTGCACCGAAACCAAAGCTCCCTTTCCACATCCAGGCCCCACAGGCCCCTCCATGGTTTACCCCAGACGCTTCACATGCCCTGGATCAATCCATTCACAGCACGTCGACCCCGGTATACCACATCGTTCCAGTTAACTCTGTTCCTTGCACGCCTTTCACCCTCCTGTATGTTCAGGCCCCGATCGCTCGAAATCGTTTTCACTCCATCTTTCCATCTCCAATGTGGTCTCCCACTTCTCCTTGTTCCCTCCACCTCTGAACATATATCCTTTTTGTCAATCTTTCCTCACTCATTCACTCCATGGGACCAAACCATTTCAAAACACCCTCTTCTACTCTCTCAACCAAACTCTTTTTATTACCACACATCTCCCTTACTCTATTATTACTTACTCGATCAAACCACCTCACGCCACATATTTTCCTCAAACGTCTCATTTCCAGCACCTCCACCCTCCTGAACACAACCCTATCTATAGCCGACGCCTTGCAACCATACAACATTGTTGGAACCAATATTCCTTCAAACATACTCATTTTTGCTTTCCGAGATAAGGCTCTCGACTTTCATACATTTTTCAACGCTCCCAGAATTTTCGCCCCCTCCCCCAACCTAGGATTCACTTCCGCTTCCATGGTTCCATCCGCTGCCAGATCCACTCCCAGATATCTAAAACACTTCACATCCTCCAGTTTTTCTCCATTCAAACTTACCTCCCAGTTGACTTGACCCTCAACCCTACTGTACCTAATGACCTTGCCCTTATTCACATTTACTCTCAACTTTCTTCTTTCACACACTTTACCAGACTCAGTCACCAGCTTCTGCAGTTTCTCACATGAATCAGCCACCAGCGCTGTATCATCAGCGAACAACAACTGACTCACTTCCCAAACTCTCTCATCCACAACAGACTGCATACTTTCCCCTCTTTCCAAAACTCTTGCATTCACCTCCCTAACAACCCCATCCATATACAAATTAAACAACTATGGAGACATCACACACCCCTGCCGCAAACCTACATTCACTGAGAACCAATCACTTTCCTCTCTTCTTACACGTACACATGCCTTACATCCTCGATAAAAACTTTTCACTGCTTCTAACAACTTGCTTCACACACCATATGTTCTTAATTCCTTCCACAGAGCATCTCTATCAACTCTATAATATGCCTTTTCCAGATCTATAAATACTACATACAAATCTATTTGCTTTTCTAAGTATTTCTCACATACATTCTTCAAAGCAAACACCTGATCCACACATCCTCTACCACTTCTGAAACAACACTGCTCCTCCCCAATATGATGCTCTGTACATGCCTTCACCCTCTCAATGAATGCCCTCCCATATAATTTCGCAGGAATACTCAACAAACTTATACCTCTGTAATTTGAGCTCTCACTCTTATCCCCTTTTCCGTTGTACAATGGCACTATGCAAGCATTCCGGCAATCCTCAGGCACCTCACCATGAATCATCCATATGTTAGATAACCTTACCAACCAATCAACAATACAGTCACCCCCTTTTTAATAAGTTCCACTGCAATGCCATCGAAACCCGCTGCCTTGCCGACTTTCATCTTCCGCAAAGTTTTCACTACCTCTTCTCTGTTTACCAAATCATTTTCCCTGACCCTCTCACTTTGCACACCACCTCGACCAAAACACCCTATATCTGCCACTCTATCATCAAACACGTTCAACAAACCTTCAAAATACTCACTCCATCTCCTTCTCACATCACCACAACTTGTTATCACCTCCCCATTAGCCCTCTTCACTGAAGTTCCCATTTGTTCCCTTGTCTTACGCACTTTATTTACCTCCCTCCAAAACATCTTTTTATCCTCACTAAAATTTAATGATACTCTCTCACCCCAACTCTTATTTGCCCTCTTTTTCACCTCTTGCACCTTTTTCTTGACCTCCTGCCTCTTACTTTTATACATCTCCCACTCATTTGCATTATTTCCCTGCAAAAATCGTCCAAATGCCTCTCTCTTCTCTTTCACTAATAATCTTACTTCTTCATCCTATCACTCACTACCTTTTCTAATCTCCCCACCTCCCACGCTTCTCATGCCACAAGCATCTTTTGCGCAATCCAACACTGCTTTCCTAAATACATCCCAATCCTCCCCACTCCCCTTACCTCCTTTGTTCTCACCTTTTTCCTTTTTGAGCTCAGTCTCTCATGGTACTTCCTGACAAAGTCTCCTTCCCAAGCTCACTTACTCTCACCACTCTCTTCACCCCAACATTCTCTCTTCTTTTCTGAAAACCTCTACAAATCTTCACCTTCGCCTCCAAAAGATAATGATCAGACATCCCTCCAGTTGCACCTTTCAGCACATTAACATCCAAAAGTCTCTCGCGCGCTTATCAATTAACACGTAATCCAATAACGCTCTCTGGCCATCTCTCTTACTTACATTAGTATACTTATGTATATATCGCTTTTTAAACCAGGTATATCCAATCACCAATCTTTTTTCAGCACCTAACTCCACAAGCTCTTCACCATTTCCATTCACAGCACTGAACACCCCATGTATACCAATTATTCCCTCAACTGCCACATTACTCACCTTTGCATTCAAATCACAGATCACTATAACCCAGTCTCGTGCATCAAAACCACTAACACACTCATTCAGCTGTTCCCAAAACACTTGCCTCTCATGATCATCTCATGCCCAGGTGCATATGCACCAATAATCACCCATCTCTCTCCATCAAGTTTCTGTTTTACCCATATCAATCTAGAGTTTACTTTCTTACACTCTATCACATACTCCCACCACTCCTGTTTCAGGAGTAGTGCTACTCCTTCCCTTGCCCTTGTCCTCTCACTAACCCCTGACTTTACTCCCAAGACATTTCCAAACCACTCTTCCCCTTTACCATTGAGCTTCGTTTCACTTAGGGCCAAAAAATCCAGGTTCCTTTCCTCAAAGATACTACCTATCTTTCCTTTTTTCTCATCTTGGTTACATCCACACACATTTAGACACCCCAATCTGCATATATATACACACACACACATATATATATATACATCAACATAGTGCATAGAAACGCGCACCTTCATAGAACATACAAACCTCCAACAGCCAATATCGAAACCGGAACCCCTGTGCAAGCGGAGGTATATGGAGGTATATGAATTCCAACATTACATTTCTATGCACTATGTTCGTATTCATATACCTCCGCGATGTACAGTTAGGTTCAGGTAAATTGCTATCTGCTGGCTATGTGCGCCCGTTGGGAAATGGCCAGTGTAGACCCCGATCCTCACCAATGTTACACGAAGGGTATTCAAGTACTTAGTATTCGAATAGTTAATTCCTATTAGCCAGGCCCATAGTCTAGCGGTTAGCATTCCCACCTCTTGCACAGGGGTCCCGGGTTCGATTCTGGCTGTTGGAGGTTTGTACGATATATATATATATATATTGTTTATGCATGTTTATGTATATGTGTGTGTATGTGTATGTTTCTGTGTGTGTGTGTGTGTGAATGTGTTTGTATGTGTGTATTTATTTGTGTGTGTATGTGTGTGTGTATGTGTGTTTTTGTGTGCGTGTGTGTGTATGTGTGTGTGTGTGTGTGTGTGTGTGTGCGTGTGTGTGTGTGTGTGTGTGGTGTGGGTTTATGTTTGGGTATTACCGGACTCCGCCTGGCTATGGTTGGGCCATGAGTGAAAAGTTAACTTGGATGAGTCTGTACCGTCGTGTATTGACGAATACGTGTACAAATCATTTTACAAGCGTTCTTTTTAGCTAAGTTTTACCGCGGTGAGAAATGCCGTAAGTCGAAATCTTGTCGCAGTACTCGCAAGTAAGTACTCTCTCTCTCTCTCTCTCTCTCTCTCTCTCTCTCTCTCTCTCTCTCTCTCTCTCTCTCTCTCTCTCTCTCTCTCTCTCTCCTACAACAACCTCTTATTTGTTACAGATGACTTGAGAGGAAGAATTATCAATCATTAAAAAATCACGGTAGGGCGATTCTCAACTATAGATAATGTTGGTCGATTTCCAACTAAAGACAATGATGAGTAAGTTACAAGTAAACTCTCCAATCTAAAGTTTGGTGTCTGCCATGCGCAATACTTCATGGCCGAAGTTACCTATTTGCTCACCAGAGGTGTATCGTCTGAACACGTCTCACCTTCAGTGAGACTTTGTCTCAAAAATTTTTATTCCAATCAAATAATCATTTCAACCAAATAACATCAGTTACAAGTAACTTCTGGAAAATGTATGTTAGGAATATAATGTCTAATGTAATTGGTTTAAATAGTAATTCTGCGTTAAGGGACATGGCTACTATGACGTATAGGTTAGTGGGTGTCTCCAAGTGGATGATAAAGAACTGTTCGCAAATAAGAGGATACTGTGGATGATATCTTACAGGGTGATCCGATACTTTTGTTGATAATTTCTGGCTGTTTTAAAGACTGCTTGAAAGATTTTGCTGACACTTCATGGCATGTCTTCTGACAAGTTATCCAAAAGAAAGGTTGACAGTGATCTTGAACTGAACAATTAAGTAGATGTTTTCATGATGCCTGGAAACAAGGTGGTGACAGTGCAACACATGTCATGACTGTACGTAATCTCTGAAGATGTTTTAAGGATTCTTGAAGCATGTGTGTCAGTGAGTGTGGTTTATGTGGTCTTCGATGTATGTTTATCTGCATGTGCTTTTGAGTGCTTATAGATGCCTCACTAATGCATCTGTCCTTGTATGGATGTATACGTATATCAGTGCACATAATGTGTGTTTGACAACATATATGTCTTATAGATATTATGTCTAAGAAAACATTAGCAAATGCAATGATATGAGAACGACTTAGGGATCGTTAAAGTGACTAGCGACGATATTAGAGAAGGAAAAGAAACATAACAATGCTGGTTGTTGGAAGCAAATGGCTGCGGATGCAGTGTCTGATGAACAAAATCTGATTAAATACGTGTTTAGAAAGACAGTTATAAATGAAGACAGTTGCGATCAATATGAGATTTATTATCTTTTATTCTGATAAAGCTGAAGAAAAAAGATACATTGCAAGCATAGTCTCTTTACTCGAAACTGAATTGAAAACAAATTGATGAAGACTAGGAAAAGGCAATCTTGGTGAAAACGATGGTGATATTCTTTTAAAAGGAGAAATATTCTCAGAAAGCTGTTATCATAGCTACAACTTGACCACACATACAGATGTAGTCCTTATATTAGAAATAATAAGCAGGCTGTAGAGAACCCATACATGTCAGCAGGATCAACACCAAGATGAAGAGCCTTGTGAGGAAGGACCACACGATCTCACACTGTTCTCTCTACAGATGCGACGGTTTGGTGGTGATATATATAAGAAGGTTTCAAGAAAATGAAAAGAAAATCACAAAAAGAATATCAATATATTGACTGAGGTACACAAAGACTCTATAGCAGCAACAGGAGCCAAAGACGTAGATGATAATGATTCCTCAGCGATGCAGGTAAATACTGCTGCTTTACGAACAGGGCTAATGAAAACCAGAAAACCAGCCTGCTGTTTTCATGGGTGCTGGCACAATAGACTCCTTGAAGGTGAGAATTGACGATCATTTCATTGTTCAAGCTACCATCTATTAAATGTATATTGAAAACAAATAATTAAAATCCAACATGTCTTCTTCATTCATTTGTTTTTTATATGTATATAAGTCTGTATTACAACCAAATATAACAACCGACCACCTCTCTCACACTGACCCCCATGATGAAGACCAGAACAAATTCATTATACTGAGGAGAAACTCCTTTGCCACTTGGTTTACCCTCGCTGATTACAAACTGCAGTAGAAATAATCCACGTTGCCCGCTGGGAAAAAGTAATGTGAAAAATCTTTAATTAACATTCCATCCTTTTGTATCCTTGAGGCCCAGCAGGTGGGTCATTGTTCAGCGTAAAACTCATAAGCCTGGAGAACCTGGAGACTATAGAGAAGGAAGTGAGGTTGTCACAATGCCTCCTGCCTGAAGGATTGTTCATCACAAGAGAATAACACAGAGTTACATAGATATACACACCACACAGACCCAAGGTCCTGGCGAGGTGGTCTGACCTTAACACTGCTTAAAAAGAATATGTTGTCCCATCCAAAACAGGAAAAGGATAGCAGAGTAAAGGCTCGCTCCCCACCCTCCACTCCCTCCGGCAGCGAGCCAGACTGTGTTGTTCAAGGAAGACTACGATTTTATCTCTAATGATTGACTCCGGATGTTTACATATAATTGATGTAAGCTCAATCGGCCGGTAGTTCCCTGGCATTTCATGGCTTCCCTTTTTAGATGTAGGAGTAACGATTGCCAGTATCCAGTGCTATGGGAACTAATTCATCCTGAAGCGATTCATTGAAAATATTGGTCAACAAATTGGCAAATTTATGTTTAACGTCTTTAGTTGCTTTTAGATACAATCAGGAGCTGGGCTTTTGTTATTCTGCTTAAGTATTTCTCTAACTGTGGCTGCAAATTCTTGTATGGTGTGTGTGCTATTTATCACTGTCTCCACAAACAGAACTGAAGAACTTGTTCAGTGTAGCTACTCTGTTTTCATCGTTCACAGTGAGTTTCCCATCTTCGCTTAAAAAGGGACTTAACCCACATCTTATACGTTTCTTGTTTTTGATATATGTATAGAATGTTTAAAGAATTACTGCTGTCCTGCAGTATTCATTTTACACTCTCTCTTGGCCTGCATGATAAGTCTTGTAACTATCCTTTCAACTGCGTCATATTACGTTGCGACATTGGGATTATTGCCTGATTTCTTCATCATGTAGAGTGAAGTTCTGTACTTTATAACAGTTGCGATATCTGGGGAGTTCCATTTAGGCCTGTTGTTGCCCCTATCGTTTCTATCGTACGTAGGGATGAATGTATTTTGTTGGCGAATAGAATAACGCTGAAAATATGTCTTTAATTCCTCTGGGAATAACCCAGCAAGGCTGAGACTCTATGAATATGTTGCACAACCCACTAGAATCAGGACCTTTATAGTTAGGAGTATCAATAATCATTTTTGGGTAGCTGGTTTTGACTCAAGATCTACATTGAACCTAACCATGGTATGGTCACATGTACTTAGATGTATGCTAACATAGGTATTTGTTATCAAGAAACACTGGGATGTGCAAATATGCTTTCCTCGCTGGCTCTTTAATGGTTTGGTAAACAAAATTATGTACGACAAAGTTGACAAGTCTAAAGGATTCACTTTTCAGACCTGAAATAATTTGCCAGTTCATTTCTGTGAGATTAAAATCCCCAGGAATGATCAAAATTCTACCCTTGTAAACCTTCATACATGACAGTGTCAATATCTACTGTTTGACTAAGTCATCTGTATATGATGTTTATCTAGAACTGGATTTTTGATATTTTTGCTAATCTGAACACAATTGTTCAACAGCAGCAGATGTTGTGGTCTGTATTTCAATGGTGTTTAGGTATGATTTACATACAGTGCAGTTCCTCCTCCTCGACTACCTCTACCCTTTACAAATGATTTATACTCGCCATTTCAGATATCTTATTTTCGTGTTCAAAAATGACGTAAATGAGTTCAGTGTCTACCATATAATGTAATTCAGCTCTCTTTTGTCTCGCTTTGATCTTACATTCATTCAAAGTCCATTCAATTCTTTTGTGTGATTTCCGTATGAAATTGGTTGTATGAGAGAGAGAGAGAGAGAGAGAGAGAGAGAGAGAGAGAGAGAGAGAGAGAGAGAGAGAGAGAGAGAGAGAGAGAGAGAGAGAGAGAGAGAGAGAGAGAGAGAGATGAGAGTGGACACGTCAGCAAATAGAACGACGAAAGTGAAGCGGTGGGTGAGGCGGTGAGGTTAAGTTCTTGGAGTAATGAGGAAAGTGTAGCAAGCGAGGTCGATATCTGGAGAGGGAAAGTGGGTATGTCTGGAACTATAGTCGTCCTAATGATGTTGTATGGATGCGAGCCATGGATTATAGATTATGTGCGGAGGAAGGTGGATGTACTGGAAGTGAAAAGTTTGTGGACAGTATGTCGTGTGAGGTGGTTTGATCGAATGAATATCAAATAGTTAAGTGGGATGTGTGGAAATAAGAGAAGTGTGGTTGTCAGAGCTGATTAGGATGCGCTTAAATGATTTAGACAAATGGAAAGAATGAGTGAGGAAAGGCTGAAAAAGAGGATGTATGCGTCTGAAGTGAAGGTAGCAAGGAGAAGCGGGAGACTAAATTGGTGATGGGAGGATGGAATGAGAAAGATTTTCAGAGATCGGGACGTGATCAAACATTAGGGTGAAAGCAGTGAACAGAGTAGAGTGAAAGGGGGGGGGGGGATGTGGTTTCTAGGAGGTGACGTGCTGTCATTTTACTAAACCAGGGCATGTGAAGCAGCCGGGGGAAACCATGGAAAAGGCTATGGGGTCTGGTTGGGAATAGGGAGCTGTACTTTTGGTGCATTACATAGAACAGCTAAAGACTGGGTGTCTCAATGCAGCCTTTTTTTCGTTTGCTCCCAGTGTCTCCTCGCTAAAGCGAGAAACAAGTAACGAGTCTACATGAGGTGCAGGTAAAACCACGAAGAAACGATAAATACGAAGTGCCAAGTGCTTTCGTATAACTACATTGTCAAGACTGAGTACAGATAAAAAGAAATCAGTTAATGGGATCAAGCCACTGGTCGTCCTCGACGACCTCACATCCCTCAAGTTACAAACTTAGGTTAACCCATGTTAGGGGAATCATATTTACAGTTCTCTTTGTTTGCAAAGTTATCTACTTTATATGAATCAATAACCTGATTAATTATGGTAAGTTTACTATGTTTGAAATGAGACAATTCAACAATATTTCTATCAGTTGCGCAGTTACTGTAAGAGCCAACCTTAGCATTGTTGCAATTAACTTGATGACCAACATCTTGACCATATCAATCACTGTTCTCATGTTGTTTAACCTTAAAGATAAGAGTCTTTCCAATATGACCAACATAAAACTGACCACACTCTTTACAAGAAATTTTGCAAACAAACTCTTTTGAGGAGTTACGCCATTTCTCATAAGACATTCCCTGACAGTACCATTGCTGCTGAGTACTGTTGTAAATGTTTTGTTTTTAAAAACTTTTAATATTGATGTAGGATTTTAGCGTTAAGGCCAGACAACCTCGACTGGACCTTGGGTTTGTGTGATCTGTGAATCTATGTAATCTGTGGGCTGAATGATTCTGTGTACAAATTTGCAGATGAGGCAAAGATCGGCAAGGCCATAGTAAGTGAAGAAGTTATGTTAAGATTACAAGATGATCTGGATGAAATAGTTGAGTGGTCTAGATAATGCAAATGTTGCTTAACATCAATAAACGATAGTTGATGCAAGCAGGAAACCTCAGCAAGAAATTCCAGTATGTGCTCATGAGCCTCAAGAAAAAAGACCCGCTGCGTGAGGGATCTCGGGTTCACAGTCTCCAAAAATCTCAAATTCTTCCAGGACTAGAAACTCACCAGTAAAGCAAATAGGATATTAGAAACTTTAAATACAAAAGCAAGAACGTGGTATAGCCACTAGTTAGACCCCAACCTTGAATATACACTGCAGTTATGTGTCCCAAGCTAAAGTAAGGATATTCTCTTAATTTGGAAGCAGTGCAGCGAAGAGCAAATAAGTTGATTTCTTCCTTAAAAACAAACCACATGAGAAAAGACTACAAACAAGAATTGAATTTGTTTTCTCTATGAAAGATGCGACTCCGAGGCAAGCTATTGAAACGTTTTAAAACACTTTTCAAAGATTCAATAGCGTCAATGTAGAAAGTTCCTTTACGGTCACACCACTGATACTAATGAGATGAAATTGATTAAAACGTAGTGGTCACCGAATTAATCTGCAGTACATAAAAAAAAATTCCTTAACATTATCCAGGCGAGCAATAGTTCGTCAAAACATGTTATTCTGGGCAACAGTGTTGATATATTACAAGTTAGGTTTCATCATTACCTGTCACTCTCCGATATCAAATGATTCTTTTAACCATCATTTTGACGCAGCGCTATATTGCCTACCTCTTCAACCACTGACCATACCCTTAACATGCTGCAGTAACTTACCAACATTGATTAACCGGTGTCGCCTGCGTTAAAGATACAAGAAGGAACTACTGCATTAACCTAAACACATCAAGAGTAACATGGCAGTTCGTGAGACTGGGTATATAAGATCATCCTTATCATTGTGGTTATAGCAAAATGTCAAGGGATGCATGTGTTGAATATGCATAACATATTCACGTCCATTCTTCCTTCTGACTTTCCTATAAACATTTCCTTCAGGATTATCTGTTATGCAAGGTATTTCTTCTAGCTGTTCCCCGCTCGCTGTAATGCCGGAGGGAGCAGAGGGCTGGGAGAGAGCCTTTGGTTTTCTTTTTTTTTCTTTTTTTTTTACCTTTTCAAGGGATTGCATATTTTACGTAGTATTAATGCCAGACCACCTCGCTCGGATTTTGGATGTGTTTGATCATTGCATCTATGTAACTCTCTCTCTCTCTCTCTCTCTCTCTCTCTCTCTCTCTCTCTCTCTCTCTCTCTCTCTCTCTCTCTCTCTCTCTCTCTCTCTCTCTCTCTCTCTCTCTCTCAAGATCACAGTGCTTCTCTTACAGTTAAGTCTTCCTTCACTTTATATACATAATTGACCCTTCAGTTTACATCTGTGTAATATATTACAGTAGCACCAGCTACTTGCTAGCCAGGCTGTCTCTGTGCTCGAGGTCTTATCAAGGATTCTAAGATAACGGAACCACACAGAGTGGACAATATTTGTTGTGTGTAATCCGTAGAAATCGGGAAAACAACTTTAAATAAAGTAATTTAAGTGAAACTAAGGCAGCGCTCAAAGCCGAAACTGAGGAAAAAATATGATATCTAAAGACGAGAGACAGCGTTTGAAAGAGGTACACCCTGACGTTATCCTCACTACCTCTCGCAAGCGTCTACTTCCACTTCAATCCTAGTCCACCCATCCCTCGCTCGCTGCCTCCCCACACAACCTGCCCTCACCACCCGTTCACCGCCCACTGCCTGTCCCATCCCTCATGGACCCCCACACAGCCTCTCCTAAACTTCATCATGTTCACCCTACCACCTCATCCTCCCCGCCCTCCTACTTCCTCTCGCCCCCACCTAAACGCCTCTCACCCTCACCCTACCTCCCGGTCCTGTCCCTCCATTAAGTCCCTCCCTCGCCTTAATTCCATAATTTCCTGCAGGTTTACGTCACGCCTCACCCACAAGTCCAACCTTCCCCCTCCCCCTTCATCATGGGATCACTACCCCCCCCCTCCAATACACATACACACACACACAAAAATAAAAAATACAACCGGCCTCAATCACGTGCAATCGGTTTACAGTATCTAGAGAATTGCAAGAAAAGAGCGACGACGACTGTTAATGATTCTTAGAGTTTCGCTGGTCAGCAATCTGGGTAAACACTTGGCGGGGAATTCGAGAACTAAGAGAACAGTTCATATTTGCCCCGGTGCCAGAATTTCCCACATTAAATAAAAATCAAAGACAATAAAATACCGACTAACAAGTTATGTTCAGTAATGGATATCGGCAGCAACGACGTTTGCCATAACAATTCAGAGCCAGACGTTATCGGAAAAGAATATAAAGAATTGACTGAAACACTGAAATATAGGTTGGATAACACTGTTATAGTTGGTGCTCCCACGAAACATAATGTAGGTAACTACGACCTAAGTAGAGTACACAATTTGTATTAGAGACTGAAGCACCTGTGCAAACCTATGTAGACCTATGGCTTTGTAGACCTATGGCTCGGCTTCATAGGAGATAGATGATACAGCAGCGACGACATTCAACTTAGTAAGGAAGGAATAGAACTCTGATATGTGCTAATCAAAGATCAAAATAACTTACAACTGCGAGGTAGAAATTTGTGTAGAGACTCTGGTAGATCTCGGCGTGTTGACCGCTTGGAACGGGATCTTGAGGTCAGGTCAGGTCATATTACAGGTTACGCGAGGGATGCCACATCGAGTCCCCTTCCCATCCACTCGGTCTATAAACAGCCGATCACCAAATCATACCAACAATCTCGGACAGAAATTACACGGAGTTAAATAGACTTTACGCGAATAAGATAAGATCCATTCCAAACAAAATAGCTCACTTGCACTGTTGTATAAAAACTAAACACGTTGACATCATTAGTGTAACAGAAACATTTCTGAACACGAAAAACAACGCTCTGATCAGCGACTACAATTTGCCTGACTACAAATTATTTGTAAGGAATAGAGACGGTCGAGGAGGTGGAACTGCAGTGCTTGTAAAATCTTACCTAAACCCCATCAACATTCAGACTGCAACATCTGAAGCTGTTGAACGCGTGTAAGCATAGATTAACAGGGCATTTTCCAAATTTTTCATAAGCGTCATGTATAGACTCCTTAATCAGCCAGCAGGTAATGACGCTGTCATGTAGGAGGGTTTACAACGAGCAATCAAGGATACAGACTCGATTACTTTTTGGAATCTTAATCTCCCAGAAACAATTTGGCAAGCAATCACAGGTAGAGAGTGAGTCTGCTAGACTTATCAACTTTGTACAAGACAATTTTCTTTACCAAACAGTCACCACCGAGCCGACGAGGGAAGCTAATACACAGGATTTAGTTCTTGTATTACAGAAAGTTCTTAGTATCTAATACCCGTGTTGGAGGACATTTATGCACTTGTAACCCTAACATAACCGGTTAGATTCGTCTTACATATCAAAACAGACTCCACTGAAATCAGTATAATTATGTCTAACTTTATAATGGAAGATGTTAATGAGCTGCGTGATGCTTTCAAGTCTCATCCATGTTGGTTCATGACCAGAGGAATTATGGGCCAGTTTTTAACATCAGTTTTATGCAACACCAAGTCACATTCATTGCCATGCGCGACAGACACAATAGAATTGATATCAAGCCTGAATGACACTCTCTAGATGTTGCATGAGCTATTTGGCCCAGAAATAAATTCAAGAAGCTTAAGAAACCAGACAGTGATCAAAATGATACAACACAATATAATACAATCAAAAATACGTGAAAGTCTTATAAGAAAAAACAAGAGAGAATACAAAGTGAGTATTGCAAGAGACAGTTATAGAGATCCTGAAAGATTTTATAGATATATTAGTAATAAGAAACATATAAAGAGTGAGATAGAACCCTGAGTAAGCGAGGATGGGAAACTATTGTGGGTGAATAAAGGCATAGCAAAAACTCTAAACAAGTTTTTTAGTTCCGTTTTTACACTAGAAAGAACCGACACGATTTTTGAGACGATGATGAACAGCATTCACACTATACCAGGATTTACCGTTGCAGTTAGACAAGTACTAATACAGGTAAAAAGTTAAATACTAATAATATTCCAAATCCTGATCGTTTCCATCCGAGAGTAATTAAGAACGTCCATCACGAAATTGCCAGAGCGTTAAGCCATGTTTTCAATAAATCTCTCCAGGATGGAATAGTCTCGCAGAAATGAAGACTGGCACACATCACTCATATACAACATGAGAAGATACAAATTATGGATTACCGTCATGGTCGCTTCACATTCATTATACATAAACCTGTGGAGTCGATCATTAACGTTAGAATCCTGGTCTACCTGGGTCAACACAGTCTGATCAATAATACATAGCATGGTTTTTGCGAGGCGCAGATCATGCTTTACAAACCTTGAATTCTACCATAGATCATTCAGTACAAACAAGAAAAAAAATAGATGTATTTTGGACTTCCAGAAAGTATTGGAGAAAATCCTCAACGTTATATTGATGCGTAAAGTCCAGGTTTGAACATTGCATAGGGCATTGGATAGAAGCTTGGTCACGTGATAGGAAGCTGAGTTATGATGGATGGTGAATGACCACCGTGAACACCCGTTACTACTGGGGTATCCCAGGGATCCGAACTTGGGCCTATACTTTTCATCATTCATATTAACAATATTGACGTAGGGGGACATAACCTAGTGTCCAAATTTGCGGACGGCACGAAGATCGGCAATGCCGTATTAAATAAAGAGGATAAACTAAGATTAACAAGACGATCTAGATAAAATTGCTGAACGGTCTAGGAGATGGTAAATGACATTTAACGCCGATAGATTTAAGCAGTTACAAGTAGGAAGGTTAAAGAATAAAGTTTGGTTATGAACTGATGGGCCACAATGTAAAGGACACCTCTAGTGTGAAGGATCTAGGTGTGACTGCGTCTAACAACTTCAAGTTCTCCAGCACTGTAATGAAGCTGCCAAGACAGCAAACAGGATGTTAAGACTTATCAACAGAAGCTTTACATACAAAAGCAAGGATATGATATTGCCACTACACTTGAAGCTGGTAAGACAACACCTCGAATATGCAGTGCAGTTTTGGGTCCCCAAGATAAAGCATGGATATTCTTAAACTGTAGGAAGTGCAGCAAAGAATAATTAAAATGATTCCTTCGTTGCGTAACAAACCCTATGAAGAGACACTGCGAGAACTAAACTTGTTCTCCCTAAGCAAGAGGCGTCTCCAAGGCAAATTGATGAAATGCTTTTGAAATACTTAAGGGATTCAACAACGTCCATACCGAAAAATTCTTTGTAGTAACGCCGCCAGCTGTACCAACGAGAGAAAATGGATTAAAACTCAGAGGTCGCCCAATTAATCTGGACTGTAAGACACATTTCTTTATCAACGATATCATTGATGTGTGGAATAAGCTCTAAGAAACTGAATTTCACATAAACTCTTAATATCTCCAAAATAAGGTTTGATCATCATTTGTCACAATTCGGTCGATATAGAATATTTCTTTACCGTCGCATTAGTGTCAACAACGAGAAAAATGGATGAAAACTTAGAGGTCATCAAATTGATTTAAGTTGCAGATGATATTTCCTTAACAACATTACGACGAGTGGGTTAAGCAGTACTCTCAGGTACTGAGGTATGCTTTAAACTAATTATCAGTGATTAACGTAATGGTGTGGTGTGTTACCTTCTCAACCACTGATCTCGCCTTGGCCATGTTGTGGTAACGTATCAGTATTGATTAACCCGAGTAACTTTCTTAAAGGAACAAGGGGGAATTATTGTATCATCCTTCCACATCAAGAGAAATATAAACATGGTGTGTCTAGAGAATACAGTTCAAAGTTTACCTTCCTATTGTTTCTTTACAAAAAGTGAAGGGATGCGGATTATAGGATGCATGACATGTTTACGCTTATTCTACCTTTTGACTTTCCTGAAAAAAGAAAAAGAATCCTTCAGGCATGTTTGTCCTGCAATGTATTCTTATGTTTCTCATTGTCGAAAGGAGTGAATGGTATGGAGAGAACCTTTGCTTTCCTCCTATTTTCTTCTGCTTTTAAGAGAACTACATCTTCAGCAGTTTTAAAGCAAGAACGCCTTTCTTGGACCGTGTTTCTGTGCATCTCTCTCTCTCTCTCTCTCTCTCTCTCTCTCTCTCTCTCTCTCTCTCTCTCTCTCTCTCTCTCTCTCTCTCTCTCTCTCTCTCTCTCTCTCTCTCTCTCTATCTATCTATCTATCTATCTATCTGCCTATCTCTCTCAGACATACACTTACGCCTTCGTGGGGCCTTTGGAATATCCTTCACGAACAGGTTAAGAAGAATAATAGAACTAATTCTATGAAGAGAAAGTCTCATATTTATAGCATTTCGTCTCCTTTCCAGTTGACTACGAGCCCATTTCGCTATAGTTTTCCTATGTACATTTTAGCTTTATTTCTGAGCATCATTATACAACTAAAACTACACATTATTTAACAAAGATAAATCGAATGAAAATCACCAAACTTGTTATTCTAGCGAAGGAAACCCAAATTATCAGACAACACAACCATCTCACTCTGATCATACTAAAGATACGTACTCGTCTTACAGGTTACATGGAATCTAGTGCGACCGGTTTACGAGGTCCTTCTTGGCTAATAACCTGCCTCGCCAGCTGGGTGGATGAGTATGAGATGGTCTTAAACCGCAATGATATCGTAGGTTGTCTTACAGGTTATCTTTGAGACCAACGAAGTACAGAACTTGCTAGTGCTTGTTGCAAGAAGAGAGATGTTAGAGGAAGTCTGAGACACAGAGGTTGATAATTCAAAGCTGAAGGATCTAGCTGAGAGTTGGATACCATTATGATGAGATAGATTAGTCGAGCTGGTGGTTGATGATTATATCTTAGTTGAAAGAAGATTTTGTAATGAATTAGGTAGATGAAGGAATGAAAGGAAAAATATTATTGACAGTTTGCTGGGGGATATAGGTTTGCCAGATGCAGTTTTGATGATTAAGGAAAGAAGGATTTGTGGTTATGATCAAGACGTAAGAAAGCGACCAGTTATGGTTACGTTTGACTTGGAGTCATCTAGCCAGGAGGTATATAGGAAAACTAAGAGGCTTAAGGACAAGGTGAAATTAAGTGGGATGCTCTTCACAGGTGATAGATTGAAGGTAGAGAGAGAAAGAAGAGCAAATGATGCAGTCAGAAGACAAAAAACATGAGACGCCAGTTGAGGTAATTGGGCGGAGCAGCCCCAGCGTTGCAGAGAGAGAGCAGGAGTGTTAGGAAAAGATATTGTCAAACGGAAAGTAATGTATTCAAATGCTGATAGGATGATAGTTTATGGTAAAACGTTAAAATTCAAGTATTGTACGAGGGAAAATACATCTAGTATTGTTAGGGTCGTTGCAACAAAGCTTACTAAAGCTGTAAGATCTCTCCTGTTCTGCCTAGGTGGATACTTGATGGCGAAGAGGGAAAGAGAAGGCAACGGGAGGAGGAGAACTGGCCCTCTTGATATAAGATAATCTTAAGTTTCGAGACATGGTGAAGGATGACACGTTCAGACAATATATAAGTAAGTGTTGGGAAGAAGTGTATAGTAATGTTAATATTACATAAGCATCAAAACAAGTAATAACAAGAACAAACATGGAGAGATAACAATGAACGGAGCAACCTAGCTGGAACATGATGCTGTAAAACACTTCTTCTCCTACATGATGAAACATTGATCATGGAGGATTACGAGAATTAAGAGTTAGTAAAGTGTAATCATAAAGATACCATTGTACCAACACGTCAATGAGCATGCTAAGATGGATGGGACTTACACATACTAGCATGGATATTGATAACATTATACATGATACACCAATCAAAAAAAAGAGTTCATGTGATGCTCCGTTTTGAATATATGATAAATGAAAACATTAAAAGACTTGAGGTGAGACAAAACTAAGAAAGGAGATTTGATTTTAGAAACTTCACAAACCTCCACAATGTGCATGGTAACATGTATTGATAAATGGTGTTCAGTAGCCAGGAACTAGAGAAGTTCTGTGAAACTTATGGTGATGGCGTAAGAACATAGGTGCCTCTCATCTTAGATACAGAGGGAATGGTAAGAAAAAGAAGAGACCGGTTTAATAAGACATGTTAAAAACCGAAGGAGCTTCGAGTTGTGCGATGCAGAATATACAGACGGCACTCCAGCCAGCCAGTATTCGCAAAGCATGAGAGCAAGGAACAAGTACTCCAGGACACGAAAGGAGGAGCAAAGAAGCTATGAAAGGAATATTATGGAAAAGGCAGGAGAAAATCTGAAACATTTCCATAAGTTCATCAGAAGCCCTTTGTCAATCAAAGAGCAGCTAATAAGGCCAAGGGATTCTGGAGGGAAGAATTGTTGAGGATGGTGTAAGGATAAGTAATGAACGGATAACGGGCTCAAAAGTGTTTACACAGTGGAAGACACGAAAGCCCCAACATTAGCGAAAAGTTTTACATATCGGTAGTAAAAAGCAAGAGGGTAAGAACAGCATGAACTCAGTTAAGCTGCAAAGGGAAATGATAAAGAAGACTCGAGTATGATAATCTCTAGCTACTTAAAGACAAGCAAGCACTTAACAGAGGCAGTAAGAAGGGCAGGCAAAATTCTTTGATTCTCTATCTCCTCATCCAAAAACATGTGGAATATGTCCACCCCTATATTGAATTCTCTACACTAAGAGAGTGCTTCTTTCTCTTCTCTCGTCGACTGTTTGACTGAAACGTTTGTTATCCTTACTTCCTGCTCTATTGTTTGTTATCCTCACTACCTACTCTATTGTTTGTTATCCTCACTATCTGCTCTATTGTTTGTTATCCTCACTATCTGCTCTATTTCATTAAATGCGATTGCAAAACGTTGACAATTTTCCATGTCTAATGATTCCTGTCTCAGTCAAATGATGAATAAATAGTTGCATTCCCTCTACTTAACATTTGTGAAGGTGAATTTCAATCAGACATTGTAACCATTTCACTTTTCTTTAGAGTGTTTTTAAAGCTATCTTAAGGTGCATCTACATTTGACTCTTCATAATGCATGATATTCTAAAGTTCAGTTCACAGTCCAGTAAAACCTTTTTGTCTATAGTTTGGTTTCTGAATTTCATTATTGCTGCTGTTGTATCTAGTCCAGTCTTCTTAGATTGTTCCTTGAATGTTTGATATAAAAAGATGCCATCCAAGAGGACAGTAATTCTATTTCTTTCTGTTTCATTATACTTGAGTGATATTTGATCCATAACTGGTAGATTACAATCACCAAAATTTAGTTGACTGATTACTTTGCAATGAATCCTGCACGCTTATGTAAAGTTCTACTTAAACATACAGACGTTATGGCAGGAAAGATGATGTTCATTACAATATATTTCATTGATCCTCACATCGTGTACACTTATTTCTGAATGGGAATGTTCCATGTCACTACTATAGCTCAGACTATTGTGATTAGGTTTAAGAAAGTATTTTCTATAGAATGATATGCTCACTTTGAAGTAGATATCATGATTCGCTTCATTTTCTTGAGCTTCTTTTGCTGAAACTTAATAATCTAACAAACCCACTGATCAGAGTCTTAATTCTGTGGGTCCTCTGTTACCCAACTGTACCTGAACTGATGTGGCTCTGGGTTAACCAAGTTACAGGGATAATCTTCTTCAACTGAGTAATCCCATCTTCACCTCTTCTTCCTTTAATGTCCTCGCTGGAGGTCTTGGGTGTAGCGAGGGCTCGTCTCTCAAGTGCAATGTACACTTGGTGATGTATCATGCTACCAAGCCTATACCACATCCCTGGGGAACAGGTGAATATCACCGGTGCGATAGACGTCAGATCAATCAGGGAACAAGACCTCGACAACGACAAAGTTAGCTCCGTTCCTCACTGCACATCTTGTGGTGTCTGTCATTAGTTCCTACATCTCTGCTGAGACAAAGGTTAATATAGAAATTTCCGGGTTCTATACCATTTGCAAAACGTCCAGCAATGACTATTTATGACTTTCATTAGTTTACTTGCCTTTACCTGAGGAATAATGTTTTGTATCAGTTCTTGGGTACACCACTATATTAATTCTCCTTGCTCGATATTGGCCACTAAAACTATTGTTTCTGTTTCTGTTTCACTTACTAAACTTTTTGTTGTAAAAGTTCTGTATCATTCTTGGGAGGGCGTGGCATACACCCGTCACTAACAGCTTGGAAAACTTCCTCTTCAAAAACTTCTGGGTAAGAATCCTTTTGCGACATCGTAACTGCAGCTTTACCGTCATAATCATATGAATTTTCTTTATGTATTCAACTTTTTTAATCTCTTTTTTTCAAAGGCGAATTTTGTTTTGTCTCATTTACATTCAATACTACATGATTTGATCTTTCTGCACTGATAGTCCATTTTCTAAAATACACCATCAGGGATTGGGCAGGAAATAAAAAGATGATACATAATATGTAAAACAGAAAAAAATACAAAAAATAAAAGATTTATAATATTGTCACTTTCCCTGAAAGAGAAAACACAATGGGAAGCTGACGCAAACACTGACCTTACATGGCAGAGATTAACCACACGTCCTTCCTGGAACTCAGGTAGATACATTGACCTCATCAACCTGAATGAGGCTGGACAACGCACGACCTACCTCTACAAGCGTCTGGTGCTGATGAATACGTACCTGACTACTAGTATCTACGATGAAACGATGGAGAGAGAGAGAGAGAGAGAGAGAGAGAGAGAGAGAGAGAGAGAGAGAGAGAGAGAGAGAGAGAGAGAGAGAGAGAGAGAGAGAGAGAGAGAGAGTCTCGTCGATCCATAGACCACACAGACGCAGAGTCCAAGCGAAGTGGTCTGGCCTTGATAATACTCAGAAAAGAAATACAATCCCTTAAAAACAAAAGAAAAAGATGACGGAGTAAAGGCTCTCTTTCTACTCTCCACCATCCGACACACTCCCGACGCAAAACAGGTACAAAAAAATACCTTACGCAATAACTATGGCAGAGGGGAAACTTTTATAAGACTTGTAAAAGTCAGAAGGTAGAATGAACGTGAATATGCCATGCATCCCATATAAACGAAAAACATCCCATAATCTTTTGTTATACAGTGGTGAGGATAAACTGGAGCTCCAGCCTCACGACATACCATGTCTATATTCTTTCTTGCTCCCTGAATTCAAACAGGCGACTCGGGTTAGTTAATATTGGTATGTTACCGTAACATGGTCAGGGTGAGACTAGGGGTTTATAAGATAGCATAATATGCCGCTAAGTTATGATGATTGATTAAATGAATTATTCAATAACAGAGAGACTGATGGGAATGGTCAGGATGCGTCATAATCAAACGCTGTATCTCGTCCGTGAGTATCAAACCATCAGCCGGTAATGTCTGAGCGCTGCCTTAGATTAAATTAAATCACTTTGTTTGATCTTTTCTTCCAGATAACTGCGGATGACGCAGAACTAACAATCATTGTACCCTCCTTCTGGTCCCGTTACCAGAAAATCGTAAATAAACCCCCGACCACAGGATGTACACACCTGGGTAGTGAGTACCTGGTGGTAATGTGATGAATCACACAGATGTAAACTGAAGGGTCAATATGGCAAATAAATGTGAAGACAAGTACATAACGACGGTAATGCACTATGATCCTGGTGGCTGGCTTGGCTGGACGTTGACCTCACTTGAAGTGACACCGAGGCTCAGAGCGACACATCCTGCCAATACGAGCTCCCAGGAGAGAAGAGAGAGAGAGAGAGAGAGAGAGAGAGAGAGAGAGAGAGAGAGAGAGAGAGAGAGAGAGAGAGAGAGAGAGAGAGAGAGAGAGAGAGAGAGAGAGAGAGAGAGAGAGAGAGAGAGAGAGAGGGGAAATATTCTATCAAAATAAGTATGAAATCATCTAGATACAAAATATGAAAAACCTGAGGAGGAATTTCTATATAACGATTGTCATTAATACCATCATCGAACTCTGGGTAATTTGAGTAATTCTGTACTGATGGTGTTAGGTTGTTTATCTTGTGAGTTGAGATCAACTGACCACAAACAGTGGGACATTCAGATTTTATAATAACATCAACAATGACATTCACCCACACTAACAACGGCTCTCCTGGACCTTCGTTCTACACCAAACTCATCTTATTCCGGTACCCCATCTGCTCTCCTCTTGCTTCTACATGTACACATAAACCTGACGACGCAGCGAGTAATGTTCAACCATGCAGGGTTAAAGGAAAGGGTGCAAGTGTTGCCACAAACAGATCTGGCCTTTAGGTATATGCAAAGCCTGAGGTAACACATCAAGCGAAGTGTTTCCAAGTAGTTATGAACCTCAAATATCGTGTAACGTTGTATATTTGATATATACCATGGGATCAGAATCACTGGATGCATCACCTGCAGAAATGATATTGACTATATTCTGGTTGTATAAATTATATGAAGTGATGATGAAATTAGATATAAAAGATGCTACTAAACCAAAAATGAAAAAGAAAAAGTCTCAATTGTCGCAGGCAACATCCTAGAAAGCGACATATACAACTACATACTTTAAAAGAAAATGAGAATATGGAAATGTCGACTGAATTTCTCATGATTTTCTAAAGCTATATCTTGAATCAAGACACAATGATTTTGATTTTGGGAGATGTCATTTGCAGATGATAACTGTCAGGAGATTCAATCACTCCAGCGACATGCTTGAGTGCAGACAGATAACTTTATGTTCGAATCACCTACGCTCTGCTATTTCTGTGATAACTGCTGTCGACTACAAAATTCAAACCACCACATATGATGTTGACGTTGACATTATTCAAGTTTTTAAAGAAAACTGCAAGATTCTCTGAAAGTTGGAAATGAAGCTAAATATTACATATTCCTTCAGTCTCTCTTCCATCTGTGCAGTGGGAATATCAACCATAGTGATAAGTAACAATCGAAAATCTTCCCTCGTCTGCTGGCTCGTCTGCGCCTTCATATCCAAACTGCGAACACAATTAGGTGTCTTGAGTTCTACTGGATACTGTTTGGAACAATGCTGTTTATACGAACCTTTGAACAGTTACCCAACAATTTCGAAGGTGAAATTCCTATAGTTTCTCAGCAAGCAACGAGTTTTTCCATCAACTGGGGAGCAACTCTCACATCCATACCTATGTTCTGCATCACAGCACTGACAGTGGTGGTGGTGTGATATGATGTATGTCACGTCATAATACAACAGTGTCTGTAATCCTTTAAAACCTGAGCGAGAGATTCAGCTTGGCTACGCGTGACTGGATAATGTAGTTCATCAGCTACTTTAAATATCGCGTCGCGCATCACTTGCAGCTGATAACGAATTGGCGTCACACTGTCAATACGAACTGTCCAACGAATTTCACTGATTTACCGAAAAGCCTGATACCAGTTTTCTGAAAATAAATCGTCTCTGCGCTGATGCAGCTCAAAATCTCCGATGTTAACTCAAGGAATGCAGTGAACAACGCGTACATTCGCTGAGGCAAAGCAACAAAAAACAAAACGTTCCAGTTTTAATCATCACGTCAAGTAAAGAAAACAAGTGGACCTGGTCTTCAGAATTCGAGTCTATACTATTTCTTCTATCCCTTACGTGGTCGTTAGTCGTGTTTTTTTAATGTTGAAGGTTCCAGTGACGGACAAAAGTCCACATCAAGGCCGGACCCTGATTGAAATATAGAGAGAATTATGAAGTGGAAAAAGAAAAGACCAGGGAAAGTATTTACGAATTTTTGAGAAAGTTAAAAACCTGTCTTTTGAAATGTGGGGAAGACATGAAAAGGTAAAGAGTTCCAAAGCTCCGACGTGTAGGGGAGAAAGCAGTTGTCAAAACGGCCCATCCTTGAGTTGCTGATGGCCATACAATAATCATGTGAGGCAGCAGCTTGCCGAGTATTGTGTGGTCTAGTTAGTGGTGTGGGTACACAAGCAGCCAGCTCTCGGGACCACAAATCCTAGACGATCACCAGTTAAGTCCTCTCACTTTGAATGCCCAATGGGACAACAGCAATTAGCCAGAGATATATGCTCTTGGTGATTGACATTCAATATACAGTCTTTGTAATGGTACTTGATGGCCTTAGATTTTCTCAGAATTAATGAACAAACTTTGAGGTTTGTTGATACTCATGAAAGGAATTAAGAAACACATAACCCATATGTTATTGCATTACAGAAGCAGACACAGTCAGTAGCTGCTCTAACCCAAGAAACACAACGTTATGAAGCATATACCGCCTGTCCACGTACTCACGTGTTCACCTGAATACTGGAAGGTAATGACGACTTCGAATGCCTTTTCTTAGATTTTTTTTTTAGTTAAATGTTTATCCACCTCGCTGTAGGTTTGTTTTCTGCTTAGTCTTATCTCTAACTCGGTACACAATTGCACATTACTTATGTAATCTTTCTGAACCTCATGCAAAAAATGTCGAATATGGATACTTGCCTAATCTCCTAATCTATCACGCCCAAGATTACTTCTCTTGGCAGTGTTATAAGCAATATACAACAAAAACAAAATATCCTGTCGCAAACGATCGACAGTCTTTCAAGCCTTGCAACTTCCGGTCGTACAAAGGAATACAGTGAAAACAGAGAGCAATAGATCATTGAATCATTTAGTGGCTGTGTGTGATAGTAGTAGGGAGGAGAGACTTACGTCTTTTGTGGGTTCTGAGTATAGAAGCAAACAGTTGACCTGAAGAGGGGCACCTGTAGACTTTATATACAGCTAAGAAGGCGCAGATAATGTTAGTCCGTGAATATGATGCGAAGTACTTGGCATATCTGTTCTAATGCTTATCTGCGATGCTGTCTTCAACTATTCTCACAAGGAAATTATTCCTGTTGAAGGGAAAGTTCTTTGCCTCATTTGAAGTAAAACACTTGCCAACGAGTTGCGTTATTACTACTAGTAAAATCAGACAAGTCTATTCCTTAATAGCTTCTAAGATCAAGATTATCTTTGCATTTGATACTTATCATTATCTTTATCAAATCACCTCTTAACATTTTCTATTCTACATCCAATGAGCTTCAGTCGTCCAACCAGCCCTCATAATATTTGTTTCTCAGTTGGAGAATCATCTTGGAAGCTCGCCGCAGCGCCCTTTATATTATGTAACGGACGCATCAGTAAATCATAAAAAGTGAAGATTAATTTCTTAAACCTAGTTTTGAATGCCATTTCTTTCAATTCTAAAATTTCCACCGCTTCCATGATCTGATTACTCAACTTTAGGTTATCACAGACTATTTGGCCATAGGTTTTCCTCGTTCAGCTTCTGTAGTTCAACAGAATTCACACCATAGTTCACCTTCTCACTTATGATGGCAGTGTGCAAAACTTTGCTCTCATCGATATCATAATTCATTTGCCACCTGCGAGTCCAGCCCCTCATGTGATCTATGACTTCTTGCATCTGAAGACGTTCAATATCCCCTGTAGCTTATTTGCTTGGCATCGTCTGCGATTTTTCATATCCTACACAACAGAATATCATCGATGGCATTCACTATATGAGAAAGAGAACTGCTTTTCACTATCGTCTGTCAGTTATCTTAGATATTTTATCTACATCAACCCATCTTCACCCAGGAAGCTACATTTAACGATTATTATTCATTTAGGCCAATGAGCAGTCACTTGTAGGCACAGTACGATGTACATCAGAAGCAGCGTCAGAGCCAACATAAGCTGCTAGAGACCCTCATGGTTCTGTTCATAGTATTTTTCTCTTTCCTTCTCCTCTTATCATCATCGCCTAATGATAATAATAATGATTTCCCAATGTGCTCATTTCTTTCATTGACAGACCACATGCCTGCGAGCTTACAAACTGAACCTGAGAAGATAATGAAAATAGATCTATTGAATTAAGGTTATGATGAGAAACAGTTATGCATAAATGCATGATAATCTATTTGTCAGATACACACTGTAAGTACTTGTAATCTATCATATGATAAATATTTATTAGCTTCACTGTTCGTCAACCTTTTCTCTCTGAGGAAAATATTTTGGGTGGGTTACTTTCCCATATTCCCTTTCCAATAATTAATGACACAAATCTGAGGTTAGATGAACAAACTTTATATCTAAATAATTCATGCATGCACTTTGTTAGTCAAGCCAGGAACAGATTCATTACAAGAGAATATCTTATCAATTCTTTTAAGGAAAACCAGTTCATCACTACATCATTACTCTGTGGCTCTCCTGAGCCTGTTGTCTGAACATCAAGTCATCTTTGCTGATGTTTGTGTTTGGTAAGTGCGATTGCAGAGAAGCAACCACATTGAGAGGACTCGTACTATAGGGATACTTACGTTGAAATAACCCACAATGGTTCATCCACTCCGAGAATATATTAGTTTACGTCCATCGTTACTAAGCACACAGATAGTGAGTGTACCATTACAAATTAAAGTTTTCTGTGGATAATTGCTCACAATATGCCTTCTAACCAGATAACCCCGAGTATTCATTCCAAGGAATTACCCACAAAATCATAACGACTCAGCTCAACTAAGCAATGAGAGGGGATCCCCTGAGGAGAGAATGCAGAGTTCATCAAGTAATATGGTAATGTGAGACGGTAAGCCAGCAGGTCTCCAGCTCGACAAATTTTTCTCTAATTACCAGCCATTTGATGTGCACCTTTTCCAGTCTCGTATGCGGTCTATATCATTATGTTTTTGTCATGTTCTTGTGGTACCAGTATGATTCTTCAGTGTGTGTGTGTGTGTGTGTGTGTGTGTTGTATGCTGTGTTCTCTTTATTCAGCATATCATGTTAGATCAGCCACCGTCTTGTGGCCAAATGTAAGTGCAGACAGGTTGCGAAGGCAACCTCCCTGGCCACGGGAAACTCACCAACTCGTCTATATGATCACCTTCTCATGGTATCTCATGATCATATTCATCATTGTCATACTCCATCCCAGTTGTGTTTTATGTGAGTGTCAGTTTAAGTCAGGCGTATATGATTTTTGTCCACTATTTTTTCGTCTGTTGCATGTCGACATTGCTAATCTAAGAGTTTTGAAGGTCATTACTTCAAAGTTTATTCTCTCGTAGGTGGTTATGTTGTTTTCAGTTTATGTTGGTCCGTGACTTGCCATTCTTTGGATTCCGTTATGTTTTGTTGATTGTAGCCTCTGAGTTCTTCTTTAAACAACAGTCAATTGGTTTGTAATAGTTGGTATTCAAGTATTGTCTCAGCCAGCGCTTTGTATAGATTTTGATATCTTTAATACGTGGAGGTTTTCGTATTTGTGATCAGAGTCCAGTGCTTCACATGGCAATGTGCAATGTGTATTCTTGTCTTGCAGTTGAATTTATGAAGAAAGGGGGTGACTTTGTTGCTGACTGGTTGGTAAAGATATTCAGTGTTTGTATGGATCACGGTGAAGTGCCTGATAATTGGTGGAATGCATGCATAGTGCCATTATACAAAGGCAAAGGGGATAAAGATGAGTGTTCAAACTACAGAGGCATAAGTTTATTGAATATTCCTTGAATATTCTATGGGTGGATATTGAATGAGAAAGTAAAGGCATGTACAGAGCATAACATTGGGGAGGAGCAGTGTGGTTTCAGAAGTGGTAGAGGACCAGGTGTTTGCGGTGAAAAATATGTGTGAGAAATACCTAGAAAAACAGATGTATTTGTATGTAACATTTATGGATCTGTAGAAGGCATATGATAGGTTGATAGAGATTTGTGGAAGGTCTTAAGAGTGAATGGTGAGGGAGGTAAGCTGTTAGAAGCAGTGAGAAATTTTCATTAAAGGTGAAAGACAGGTGTACGAGTAGGAAGAGAGGAGAGTGAATGGTTCCCGTTGAAGGTCGGTCTGCGGTAGGGGTGTGTGATGTCCCCATGGTTGTTTTATTTGTTTATGGATGTGGTGGCTAGGAAAGTAAATGCAAGAATTTTGGAGAGAGGGGCGAGAATGCAATCTGTTGTTGTTCGCTGATGATACATCACTGGTGGCTGATTCGAGTGACAAATTGCAGAATTTGGTGACTGAGTTTGGCAAAAGTTTGATAAGAGAAAGTTCAGAGTAAGTGTGAGCTAGAGCAACGTTATTAGGTTAAGTAGGAGTCAGGGACAAGTTAGTTGGGATGTGAGTTTGAACGTAGAAAAATTAGAGGATGAGAAGTGCTTTAGATATCTGGGAGTGGACTTAGCAGCGAATGGAACCATGGAAATGGAAATGGATGAGTCATAGGGTAGGTTAGGGAGCGAAGGTTCTTAGAGCGATGAAGAATGTGTGGGAAGAGAGAACGTTATCTCGGAGAGTGGGTATGTTTGAAGGAATAGTAGCTCCAACAACACTATGCGGTTGCGAGGGTTGTACAGAGGACGGTTGATGTGTTGGAAATGAAATGTTTGAGGACAATATATGGTGTGAGGTGGTTCCATCGAGTAAGTAATGAAAGGGTAAGACAGATGTGTGGTAACAAAAAGAGTGTGTTTGAAAGAGAAGAAGAGGGTGTGCTGAAATGGTTTGAACATATGGAGAGAATGAGTGAAGAAAGTTTGACAAAGAGGATATATGTGTTAGAGGTGGAGGGAACAAGGAGAAGAGGGAGACCAAATTGCAGGTGGAAGGATAGAGTGAAAGCGATTTTGAGCGATCGAGGCCTGAACATGCAGGAGGGAGAGAGTCGTGAAAGAAATAAAGTAAATTGGAACGATGTGGTATACAGGGGTCGACGTGCTGTCAGTGGACTAAACCAGAGCATATGAAACGTCTAGGGTAAGACATGGAAAGTTTGTGGGCCCTGGATGTGGATAGAGAGCTGTGCTTTTCCTGGCGCTGTCTTTTTTCCTGGCGCTACCTCGCTGACGCAAGGGGTGGCAATTCTGTTTCCAGTGGGGCGTGTTGGCGCCGGAATGGATGAAGGCAAGGAAGTACGTATATTTCTTGAATATATATGTATATGTGTGTGTGTATATTCATTTATATATTATGATGTATGTGTATATATATGTATATGTACGTGCATATGAGTGGATGGGTCTTTCTTCGTCTGTTTCCTGGTGGTACCTCGCTGATGCGGGAAACTAGTATGACATTATTATCATTTCATTATAATTAGTCGCTGTCTCCCGTGTTAGCAAGGTAGCGCAATGAAACAGAAGAAAAAATGGCCTAACCCATCCACATACACATGAATATACATAAACGCCCACACACGCACATATACATACATATACATTTCAACGTATACATATATATACATACACAGACATATACATATATACACATGTACATATTCATAGCTACTGCTTTCATCCATTCTCGTCGCCATCCCACCACACATGAAATAACCTAGATCTTTCATTGATAAATCCCTCAAGTTAGCAAAGAAATCATTTTGTAGAGATGAGCCCAAACCTCCCATTGACACAAAGAATCTTTTAGGTCTCCCTTTCAATAATCATTTCACTTTACTTACCATGTTGCTTAAATCCTTTAATGTAAATGTTGCCTTTAGCAACAATAATACTATAAAGAATATCTTAATCAGGAATTCACCAGAAAATTCTCTTGGATGCATCTATAAAGCGCCTTGTGGAAATTGTGATAAATCTTATGTTGGTCAGACTGGTAAGGATCTTTTTGTTAGACTTAAGCAACATAAATATAGTATAAGAACGGGACAAGAATCAAATCCCTTGTTTGATCACGTTAAAAACTATGATCATTGTATTGACTGGAGTAATGCCATCTCAGCTATTAACTCTAACACTATTACCAAAGAAATATCATTGAATCTTCTATTATGAAATACACAAAGAATTATAATCTTAATATTAGTGATGGTCTATACAAATTAGATAACTTTATTGTTGATAACATTTGTAAAATCATAATCTATAAACCCTCGTTGTATGTTTTGGACAATCACATGTTTAGCAAATGGCGTCCTAGCTTCGTCTCTTCGATATATATAAACTGACTTATTTTTCTCTCTTGTGTCTCCATTGATGATGTGATTATTACAATAAATTGCACTTGGGAAGTTATCGTGTTTCATATTCTCCATCTAACAGGAATATATATATATATATATATATATATATATATATATATATATATATATATATATATATATATATATATATATATATATTTTTTTTTTTTTTTTTGCTTTTTCGCTGTCTCCCGCATTTGCGAGGTAGCGCAAGGAAACAGACGAAAGAAATGGCCCAACCCACCCCAATACACATGTATATACATACGTCCACACACGCAAATATACATACCTACACAGCTTTCTATGGTTTACCCCAGACGCTTCACATGCCTTGATTCAATCCACTGACAGCACGTCAACCCCGGTATACCACATCGCTCCAATTCACTCTATTCCTTGCCCTCCTTTCACCCTCCTGCATGTTCAGGCCCCGATCACACAAAATCTTTTTCACTCCATCTTTCCACCTCCAATTTGGTCTCCCTCTTCTCCTCGTTCCCTCCACCTCCGACACATATATCCTCTTGGTCAATCTTTCCTCACTCATTCTCTCCATGTGCCCAAACCATTTCAAAACACCCTCTTCTGCTCTCTCAACCACGCTCTTTTTATTTCCACACATCTCTCTTACCCTTACGTTACTTACTCGATCAAACCACCTCACACCACACATTGTCCTCAAACATCTCATTTCCAGCACATCCATCCTCCTGCGCACAACTCTATCCATAGCCCACGCCTCGCAACCATACAACATTGTTGGAACCACTATTCCTTCAAACATACCCATTTTTGCTTTCCGAGATAATGTTCTAGACTTCCACACATTCTTCAAGGCTCCCAGAATTTTCGCCCCCTCCCCCACCCTATGATCCACTTCCGCTTCCATGGTTCCATCCGCTGACAGATCCACTCCCAGATACCTAAAACACTTCACTTCCTCCAGTTTTTCTCCATTCAAACTCACCTCCCAATTGACTTGACCCTCAACCCTACTGTACCTAATAACCTTGCTCTTATTCACATTTACTCTTAACTTTCTTCTTTCACACACTTTACCAAACTCAGTCACCAGCTTCTGCAGTTTCTCACATGAATTAGCGACCAGCGCTGTATCATCAGCGAACAACAACTGACTCACTTCCCAAGCTCTCTCATCCCCAACAGACTTCATACTTGCCCCTCTTTCCAAAACTCGTGCATTCACCTCCCTAACAACCCCATCCATAAACAAATTAAACAACCATGGAGACATCACACACCCCTGCCGCAAACCTACACTCACTGAGAACCAATCACTTTCCTCTCTTCCTACACGTACACATGCCTTACATTCTCGATAAAAACTTTTCACTGCTTTTAACAACTTGCCTCCCACACCATATATCCTTAATACCTTCCACAGAGCATCTCTATCAACTCTATCATATGCCTTCTCCAGATCCATAAATGCTACATACAAATCCATTTGCTTTTCTAAGTATTTCTCACATACATTCTTCAAAGCAAACACCTGATCCACACATCCTCTACCACTTCTGAAACCACACTGCTCTTCCCCAATCTGATGCTCTGTACATACCTTCACCCTCTCAATCAATACCCTCCCATATAATTTACCAGGAATACTCAACAAACTTATACCTCTGTAATTTGAGCACTTACTCTTATCCCCTTTGCCTTTGTACAATGGCACTATGCACGTATTCCGCCAATCCTCAGGCACCTCACCATGAGTCATACATACATTAAATAACCTTACCAACCAGTCAACAATACAGTCACCCCCTTTTTTAATAAATTCCACTGCAATACCATCCAAACCTGCTGCCTTGCCGGCTTTCATCTTCCGCAAAGCTTTTACTACCTCTTCTCTGTTTACCAAATCATTTTCCCTAACCCTCTCACTTTGAACACCACCTCGACCAAAACACCCTATATCTGCCACTCTATCATCAAACACATTCAACAAGCCTTCAAAATACTCACTCCATCTCCTTCTCACATCACCAGTACTTGTTATCACCTCCCCATTTGCGCCCTTCACTGAAGTTCCCATTTGCTCCCTTGTCTTACGCACTTTATTTGCCTCCTTCCAGAACATCTTTTTATTTTCCCTAAAATCTAATGATACTCTCTCACCCCAACTCTCATTTGCCCTTTTTTTCACCTCTTGCACCTTTCTCTTGACCTCCTGTATATATATATATATATATATATATATATATATATATATATATATATATATATATATATATATATATATATATATATATATATACATATATATATATATATATATATATATATATATATATATATATATATATATATATATATATATATATATATATATATATATATGTGTATATATACATATATATATATATATATATATATATATATATATATATATATATATATATATACATATATATATATATACATATATATATATATATATATATATATATATATATATATATATATATATATATATATATATATATATATTTATATATATATGTATATATATACACACACACACACATATATATATATATATATATATATATATATATATATATATATATATATATATATATATATATTTACTATATTATACTTTGCCGTTGTCTCCCGCGTTAGCGAGGTAGCGCAAGGACACAGACGAAAGAATGGCCTAACCCACCAATATACACATGTATATACATGCACGTCCACACACGCACATATATATAACTATACATTTCAACGTATACATATATATACAAACACAGACATATCCACGTATACACGTACATAATTCATACATGCTGCGTGAATTCATTCCCATCGCCACCTAGCCACTCAGGAAATAACCCTCTCCCCTTCGAATGCGTGCGAGGTAGCGCTAGGAATAGACAACAAAGGCCACATTCGTTCACACTCAGTCTCTAGCTGTCATGTAATAATGCACCGAAACCACAGCTCCCTTTCCACATCCAGGTCCCAGAGAACTTTCCATGGTTTACCAGAGACGCTTCACATGCCCTGGTTCAATCCATTGACAGCACGTCGACCCCGGTATATCACATCGTTCCAATTCACTCTATTCCTTGCACGCCTCTCACCCTCCAGCATGTTCAGGCCCCGATCACTCAAAATCTATTTAATTCTATCTTTCCACCTTCAATTTGGTCTCCCATTCTCCTCGTTCCCTCCACCTCTGCCACATAAATCCTCTTGGTCAATCTTTCCTCACTCATTCTCTCCATGTGACCAAACCATTTCAAAACACTCTCTACGGCTCTCTCAACCACATCCTTTTTATTACCACACATCTCTCTTACCCTTACATTACTTACTCGATCAAACCACCTCACACCACATATCATCCTCAAACATTTCATTTCCAGCACATCCACCCTCCCCCGCACATCTCTATCCATAGCCCACGCCTCGCAACCATATAACATTGTTGGAACCACTATTCCTTCAAACATACCCATTTGTGCTTTCCGAGATAATGTTCTCGACTTCCACACATTCTTCAATGCTCCCAGAACTTTCGCCCCCTACACCACCATGTGATTCACTTCCGCTTCCACGGTTTCATCCACTGCCAAATCCACTCCCAGATATCTAAAACACTTCGCTTCCTCCAGTTTTTCTTCATTCAAACTTACCTCCAAATTGAATTGTCCCTCAACCCGACTGTACACACAACAAAAAAACTATCGCGCAGAGGGGGTCTGAAGACGTCTGTAATGATCACTGACCTACCTGTTGTACCATGCCAGTAGGGTTGGTATACGTGCCTGGAAGCCACAGGTTTCCAGAGTCCTATGCTAAACCCATGTAAGTTACGTGCCACAAGAGCGGCATTACATTATTAACAATAAAATTACATCATACAAGGCAGTACGAACCCCTACTTTTGAATTGGTGTGTGTAATATAGCTGTGAGACACACACAGCTATATGCGGCAACCCCCGCATGTGGTAGCTGCAGCATACCTCAATGTGATGCGAGGTAAACACAATAGCTTCATATTGTATAGGTATAATTTGGGAAGAATATGTCTTACTGTTGATATTGTATTATTCTATAGCACATCTGGGTTCGTGGCAGTCCATAAAGGTTATCTTACACCGCCATTTCGTGTCCATGCAGGAAATGTAATGAGACATGCGATATATTTTTGAAACAATGAAACAGCGCGGGTATAGTTCACTGCGAGCCAATGTCGAGAGGTTGTTTTTGTGGTATATCTAATTTTACCATGGAGACCTCACAAGCGACACGTGAAGCTATTCTACAGCTTCATAATGAGGGCTACAGCGACTCTGAAATTGGGAGACGTCTTGGTATTCACCGGTCAACGGTAGCACGATGGATTCACCGACAGGCAGAGTTGGGCAACACAGACAACAGGCATCGGCGTGGGCGCCCACGTTGCACAACCCTGGAAGATGATCAGGTAATGATGTTGCATATATAGGTATACTGGACCACTTGATGTTATGTAAACAACCACATCACATGTTATATTTGCAATATGTCATCCTTTCCCTAGGCCATAGCAGCTGTCATTACTGCTGCCCACTTCACGCCCGCTAGCAACATTCGGGATACTCTTGGTCTGCAGTGCACGCCTCAAACTGTCCGAAACAGACATCACTCTGAGGGGCTACGTGGTCGCATACCAGCAACAAAACCTGTGTTAAGTGAGGCAAACATGGAGAGCAGGGTGGAGTATGCGTTGGAGTATGCGGACAAACCACATCAGTTTTGGGAGAACGTCATCTTTTGTGATGAAAAAACCTTCTGCAGCGATGATCCCCCTGCAAACAAACATGTTTGGCGGCATCCTAACACCAGGTTAGCTCTTTCTCTGTCTGTCTGTCTCTCTCTCAGAAACACACACACACACACACACACACACACACACACACAGAAGTTATGCTATATAACATATTTTCCATTTTATAATGACAATTTATGGTGAAACCAACATGAACAACCGTTCCGGAAGTGCTTTGAAACCATGGTGCCACGGCCACCACAGTCGTTTGCTGCTTGAAACGTCCTGTTGTGCTGCAGTATTACATTTGAGTTATGCACACTCATTATTTTTGAAGTGAATAACAGTGATCATGATCACTTTATACGGCATATGTAAATACTGTAGCAATAATCTCCATTTACGATGTGATATAATAAATAATTATTACATATTAAGTTAGGTAATATTTCTTAATTTACTTAGTTATTATCTTAATCTATATTGCAGCAACAGTTGCACTAATATGATTAAGACACACTGTCTTATGTAATTTTATACATTTTATATAACCAGATACGAGACAACATGTGGTGGGTAGCAGGAGGAGTGGGCGCGCGCGTCAGTGCAGGACTATTTGGTTGGATCCATCCATGGTGCTGGTGTCGGTGAGTTGGTGGATGTCGGGCCTGGCCAGTTGACCGGACCTAGATACGTTGAGATACTGGAGGAGGTCCTGCTACCTTCAGTGGGGGCTATGCTGTTTCCAGAGCCGGAGCCATTTTACCTCGTCCAAGATAACAGCCCAGTTCACACATCCAGGGTTGTAAAGGCGTGGTATGCTCGCCATCCACGTATAACAGTGTTGCCACATCCTGCAAAATCGCCTGATCTCAACCCGATAGAGCACGTATGGGCGGCCATGCAGAAAGGCATGCCTGACCGACAACATCGATGTCGTGCTACAGTCGTAAATGATGCTTTACAAGCATGGGAACATCTACGAAGCCCTTCTGGTAGGAACTTAACGCAGACGTTAGTGGCATCCATGCCTCGAAGACTCAATGAAGTGTTGGCAACGGGAGGAGGTTATACCAAGTATTGAAATAATAAAATTTACAGTCAAAGATTACTTTCTTAACCTCCAACAACATGTCTATGGTCATGTTATATAGAAATATATATATATATATTTATTTATTTTATTTTATTTTTATTATACTTTGTCGCTGTTTCCCGCGTTTGCGAGGTAGCGCAAGGAAACAGACGAAAGAAATGCCCCCCCCCCCCATACACATGTATGTACATACGTCCACACACGCAAATATACATACCTACACAGCTTTCCATGGTTTACCCCAGACGCTTCACATGCCCCGATTCAATCCACTGACAGCACGTCAACCCCGGTATACCACATCGCTCCAATTCACTCTATTCCTTGCCCTCCTTTCACCCTCCTGCATGTTCAGGCCCCGATCACACAAAATCCTTTTCACTCCATCCTTCCACCTCCAATTTGGTCTCCCTCTTCTCCTTGTTCCCTCCACCTCCGACACATATATCTTCTTGGTCAATCTCTCCTCACTCATCCTCTCCATGTGCCCAAACCACTTCAAAACACCCTCTTCTGCTCTCTCAACCACGCTCTTTTTATTACCACACATCTCTCTTACCCTTACGTTACTTACTCGATCAAACCACCTCACACCACACATTGTCCTCAAACATCTCATTTCCAGCACATCCATCCTCCTGCGCACAACTCTATCCATAGCCCACGCCTCGCAACCATACAACATTGTTGGAACCACTATTCCTTCAAACATACCCATTTTTGCTTTCCGAGATAATGTTCTCGACTTCCACACATTCTTCAAGGCCCCCAGGATTTTCGCCCCCTCCCCCACCCTATGATCCACTTCCGCTTCCATGGTTCCATCCGCTGCCAGATCCACTCCCAGATATCTAAAACACTTCACTTCCTCCAGTTTTTCTCCATTCAAACTCACCTCCCAATTGACTTGACCCTCAACCCTACTGTACCTAATAACCTTGCTCTTATTCACATTTACTCTTAACTTTCTTCTTCCACACACTTTTCCAAACTCAGTCACCAGCTTCTGCAGTTTCTCACATGAATCAGCCACCAGCGCTGTATCATCAGCGAACAACAACTGACTCACTTCCCAAGCTCTCTCATCCCCAACAGACTTCATACTTGCCCCTCTTTCCAAAACTCTTGCATTTACCTCCCTAACAACCCCATCCATAAACAAATTAAACAACCATGGAGACATCATACACCCCTGCCGCAAACCTACATTCACTGAGAACCAATCACTTTCCTCTCTTCCTACACGTACACATGCCTTACATCCTCGATAAAAACTTTTCACTGCTTCTAACAACTTTCCTCCCACACCATATATTCTTAATACCTTCCACAGAGCATCTCTATCAACTCTATCATATGCCTTCTCCAGATCCATAAATGCTACATACAAATCCATTTGCTTTTCTAAGTATTTCTCACATACATTCTTCAAAGCAAACACCTGATCCACACATCCTCTACCACTTCTGAAACCACACTGCTCTTCCCCAATCTGATGCTCTGTACATGCCTTCACCCTCTCAATCAATACCCTCCCATATAATTTACCAGGAATACTCAACAAACTTATACCTCTGTAATTTGAGCACTCACTCTTATCCCCTTTGCCTTTGTACAATGGCACTATGCACGCATTCCGCCAATCCTCAGGCACCTCACCATGAGTCATACATACATTAAATAACATACATACATTAAATATATATATATATATATATATATATATATATATATATATATATATATATATATATATATATATATATATATATATATATAGACAGCGAGCCATTTTGAGTTGCGTGAAGGTTCGTTAAATTGGCGCAAATTCGACATAAAGTGTGACAAATTAGAAAATTTGACAAAAAGTGCTCTACTGACGCCGCCTCTAGTCGCTCCCTGGACCATGGGGAAATACAGTGATCTCAGCCTAGTGATTGCAGATGAATGGTTCGATGAATCCCAGGTTACTCAGGAAAGGGGAGGTGGGGTCGAACTCGGTGGCATACTGGTCCAATTAAGTTTATTTTCTCCTAATGATCGCCTGGTGGTGTATGGGGAATGTTGTGGAGTCCAGCCTTAGCCGTGGCAACAAGTGTGGCGGGCGGCTGGTGCTGTCTCTGTCTTTCCCGTCACTCTCGTGTTAACCTGTGATTTACCCCACCAGACTGCCTTGTTCAGGAATGGCTGCTCTCAACCATGGTCACAGCTTAAGCGTCGCGTCATGAGAAGAACCATCATAATGGAGTTGCACAGACTATGATCCTTGCTGTGGTTACAAGAATGTTCTTCCGCCCACCAGTGATGCTACTACGTTTGTGAATCAAGAACCATTGCAATACAAACTTCGCCAGGTGGTAGAGTGTCCCGCAGGTAATCGAGACAGACTTCCCAAGAACTTTTTTAAAGGGGAAGTAAATGTTTATAGTTGTGTTACTGGAGTGATAGTTTTTCATACATGGTGCTTTGACAAGAAAATCGTGAAATTGGAAAAAAATGTAGCTTAGACATTGAAGCTTATTGATACAGTGGTTGAATTGATGAGAACTACTATTGACGTTTGTGTAAATAAATTACACATTTCCCTTTTCCATAGCCAGAGGTTGAACCATTATGTGACATTCATTTTTTCATTTCATTTCAAGCTAGAAGTTTCAGTTTTCTAAATTATTTCTTACATTTTTCATATGTATATATATGTATATGTGTGTGTGTGTGTATATGTGCGTATGTATGTGTATGTATGTATATATGTATATATATATATATATATATATTATCCCTGGGGATAGGGGTGAAAGAATACTTCCCACGCATTCCTCGCGTGTCATAGAAGGCGACTAGAGGGGACTGGAGCGGGGGGCCAGAAATCCTCCCCTCCTTGTATTCTTTTTAACTTTCTAAAATGAGAAACAGAAGAAGGTGTCACGCGGGGAGTGCTCATCCTCCTCGAAGGCTCAGACTGGGGTGTCTAAATGTGTGTGGATGTAACCAAGATGTGAAAAAAGGAGAGATAGGTAGTATGTTTGAGGAAAGGAACCTGAATGCTTTGGCTCTTAGTGAAACGAAGCTCAAGGGTAAAGGGGAAGAGTGGTTTGGGAATGTCTTGGGAGTAAAGTCAGGGGTTAGTGAGAGGACAAGAGCAAGGGAAGGAGTAGCAGTACTCCTGAAACAGGAGTTGTGGGAGTATGTGATAGAATGTAAGAAAGTAAATTCTCGATTAATATGGGTAAAACTGAAAGTTGATGGAGAGAGATGGGTGATTATTGGTGCATATGCACCTGGGCATGAGAAGAAAGATCATGAGAGGCAAGTGCTTTGGGAGCAGCTGAATGAGTGTGTTAGTCGTTTTGATGCACGAGACCGGGTTATAGTGATGGGTGATCTGAATGCAAAGGTGAGTAATGTGGCAGTTGAGGGAATAATTGGTATACATGGGGTGTTCAGTGTTGTAAATGGAAATGGTGAAGAGCTTGTAGATTTATGTGCTGAAAAATGACTGGTGATTGGGAATACCTGGTTTAAAAAGCGAGATATACATAAATATACGTATGTAAGTAGGAGAGATGGCCAGAGAGCGTTATAGGATTACGTGTTAATTGACAGGCGCGCGAAAGAGAGACTTTTGGATGTTAATGAGCTGAGAGGTGCAACTGGAGGGATGTCTGATCATTATCTTGTGCAGGCTAAGGTGAAGATTTGTATGGGTTTTCAGAAAAGAAGAGTGAATGTTGGGGTGAAGAGGGTGGTGAGAGTAAGTGAGCTTGGGAAGGAGACTTGTGTGAGGAAGTACCAGGAGAGACTGAGTACAGAATGGAAAAAGGTGAGAACAATGAAAGTAAGGAGAGTGGGGGAGGAATGGGATGTATTTAGGGAATCAGTGATGGATTGCCCAAAAGATGCTTGTGGCATGAGAAGAGTGGGAGTGGGGTTGATTAGAAAGGGTAGTGAGTGGTGGGATGACGAAGTAAGATTATTAGTGAAAGAGAAGAGAGAGGCATTTGGACGATTTTTTCAAGGGAAAAAATGCAATTGAGTGGGAGATGTATAAAAGAAAGAGACAGGAGGTCAAGAGAAAAGTGAAAAAGAGGGCAAGTTAGAGTTGGGGTGAGAGAGTATCATTAAATTTTAGGGAGAATAAAAAGATGTTCTGGAAGGAGGTAAATAAAGTGCGTAAGACAAGGGAACAAATGGGAACTTCAGTGAAGGGCGCAAATGGGGTGGTGATAACAAGTAGTGGTGATGTGAGAAGGAGATGGAGTGAGTATTTTGAAGGTTTGTTGAATGTGTTTGATGATAGAGTGGCAGATATAGGTTGTTTTGGTCGAGGTGGTGTGCAAAGTGAGAGTGGTAGGGAAAATGATTTGGTAAACAGAGAATAGGTAGTAAAAGCTTTGAGGAAGATGAAAGCCGGCAAGGCAGCAGGTTTGGATGGTATTGCAGTGGAATTTATAAAAAAAAGGGGGTGACTGTATTATTGACTGGTTGGTAAGGTTATTTAATGTATGTATGACTCATGGTGAGGTGCCTGAGGATTGGCGGAATGCCTGCATAGTGCCATTGTACAAAGGCAAAGGGGATAAGAGTGAGTGCTCAAATTACAGAGGTATAAGTTTGTTGAGTATTCCTGGTAAATTATATGGGAGGGTATTGATTGAGAGGGTGAAGGCATGTACAGAGCATCAGATTGGGGAAGAGCAGTGTAGTTTCAGAAGTGGTAGAGGATGTGTGGATCAGGTGTTTGCTTTGAAGAATATATATGAGAAATACTTAGAAAAGCGAGTGGATTTGTATGTAGCATTTATGGATCTGGAGAAGGCATATGATGGAGTTGATAGAGATGCTCTGTGGAAGGCATTAAGAATATATGGTGTGGGAGGAAAGTTGTTAGAAGCAGTGAAAAGTTTTTATCGAGGATGTAAGGCATGTGTACGTGTAGGAAGAGAGGAAAGTGATTGGTTTTCAGTGAATGTAGGTTTGCGGCAGGGGTGTGTGATGTCTCCATGGTTGTTTAATTAGTTTATGGATGGGGTTGTTAGGGAGGTGAATGCAAGAGTTTTGGAAAGAGGGGCAAGTATGAAGTCTGTTGTGGATGAGAGAGCTTGGGAAGTGAGTCAGTTGTTGTTCGCTGATGACACAGCGCTGGTGGCTGATTCATGTGAGAAACTGCAGAAGCTGGTGACTGAGTTTGGTAAAGTGTGTGAAAGAAGAAAGTTAAGAGTAAATGTGAATAAGAGCAAGGTTATTAGGTACAGTAGGGTTGAGGGTCAAGTCAATTGGGAGGTGAGTTTGAATGGAGAAAAACTGGAGGAAGTAGAGTGTTTTAGATATCTGGGAGTGGATCTGGCAGCGGATGGAACCATGGAAGCGGAAGTGGATCATAGGGTGGGGGAGGGGGCGAAAATCCTGGGAGCCTTGAAGAATGTGTGGAAGTCGAGAACATTATCTCGGAAAGCAAAAATGGGTATGTTTGAAGGAATAGTGGTTCCAACAATGTTGTATGTTTGCGAGGCGTGGGCTATGGATAGACTTGTGCACAGGAGGATGGATGTGCTGGAAATGAGATGTTTGAGGACAATGTGTGGTGTGAGGTGGTTTGATCGAGTAAGTAACGTAAGGGTAAGAGAGATGTGTGGAAATAAAAAGAGCGTGGTTGAGAGAGCAGAAGAGGGTGTTTTGAAATGGTTTGGGCACATGGAGAGAATGAGTGAGGAAAGATTGACCAAGAGGATATATGTGTCGGAGGTGGAGGGAACGAGGAGAAGTGGGAGATCAAATTGGAGGTGGAAAGATGGAGTGAAAAAGATTTTGTGTGATCGGGGCCTGAACATGCAGGAGGGTGAAAGGAGGGCAAGGAATAGAGTGAATTGGATCGATGTGGTATACCGGGGTTGACGTGCTGTCAATGGATTGAATTCAGGGCATATGAAGCGTCTGGGGTAAACCATGGAAAGCTGTGTAGGTATGTATATTTGCGTGTGTGGACGTGTATGTATATAGATGTGTATTGGGGTGGGTTGGGCCATTTCTTTCGTCTGTTTCCTTGCGCTACCTCGCAAACGCGGGAGACAGCGACAAAGCAAAAAAAAAAAAAAAAAAATATATATATATATATATATATATATATATATATATATATATATATATATATATATATTATCCCTGGGGATAGGGGATTAAGAATACTTCCCACGTATTCCCTGCGTGTCGTTGAAGGCAACTGAAAGGGGAGGGAGCGGGGGGCTGGAAATCCTCCCCTCTCGTTTTTTTTTTTAATTTTGCCAAAAGAAGGAACAGAGGGGGCGAGGTGAGGATATTCCAAAAAAGGCCCAGTCCTCTGTTCTTAACGCTACCTCGCCAACGCGGGAAATGGCAAATAGTTTAAAAGAAAGAAAAAAAAAAAAAAAATATATATATATATATATATATATATATATATATATATATATATATATATATATATGTATATATATATATATATATATATATATATATATATATATATATATATATATATACATATATATATATATATATATATATATATATATATATATATATATATATATATTTATATATATATATATATATATATATATATATATATATATATATATATATATATATATATATATATATATATATATATATATATATATATATATATATATATATATATATATATATATATATATTTATATCTATATATATATATATATATATATATATATATATATATATATATATATATATATATATATATATATATATATATATATATATATATATATATATATATATATATATATATATATATATATATATATATGTATATATATATAGGGAGCGGGGGGCTGGAAATCCTCCCCTCTCATTTTTTTTTAATTTTCCAAAAGAAGGAACAGAGAAGGGGCCACGTGAGGATATTCTCTCAAAGGCCCAGTCCTCTTTTCTTAACGCTACCTCGCTAATGCGGGAAATGGCGAATAGTATAAAAGAAAGAAAGAAAGATATGTATATATATATATATAGATATATATATATATATGTATATATATATATATATATATATATATATATATATATATATATATATATATATATATATATATATATATATATATATATATATATATATATATATATATATATATATATATATATGTATATATATATAGATATATATATATATATATGTATATATATATATATATATATATATATATATATATATATATATATATATATATATATATATATATATATATATATATATATATATATATATATATATATATATATATATATATATATATATATATAATATCTATTTATTTATTTATTTTGCCTTGTCGCAGACTCCTGGGTTAGAGAGGTAGCGCAAGGAAACAGAAGAAGGAATGGCCCAACCCACCCAATTACACATGCATATGCATAGACGTCCACTCAGGCACATATAAATAACTATGCATCTCAACGTATACATATATATATATATATATACACACACAGACATATAGATGTACACATGTACATAATTCATACTGTCTGCCTTTATTAAAACCCATAGTCACCCCGCCATATATATATATATATATATATATATATATATATATATATATATATATATATATATATATATATATATATATATATATATATATATATATATATATATATATATATATATATTATATATATATATATATATATATATATATATATATATATATATATATATATATATATATATATATATATATATATATATATATATATATATATATATATATATATACATATATATATATATATATATTTTTTTTTTTTTTTTTTTTTTTTATACTTTGTCGCTGTCTCCCGCGTTTGCGAGGTAGCGCAAGGAAACAGACGAAAGAAATGGCCCCCCCCCCCATACACATGTACATACACACGTCCACACACGCAAATATACATACCTACACAGCTTTCCATGGTTTACCCCAGACGCTTCACATGCCTTGCTTCAATCCACTGACAGCACGTCAACCCCTGTATACCACATGACTCCAATTCACTCTATTTCTTGCCCTCCTTTCACCCTCCTGCATGTTCAGGCCCCGATCACACAAAATCTTTTTCACTCCATCTTTCCACCTCCAATTTGGTCTCCCTCTTCTCCTCGTTCCCTCCACCTCCGACACATATATCCTCTTGGTCAATCTTTCCTCACTCATTCTCTCCATGTGCCCAAACCATTTCAAAACACCATCTTCTGCTCTCTCAACCACGCTCTTTTTATTTCCACACATCTCTCTTACCCTTACGTTACTTACTCGATCAAACCACCTCACACCACACATTGTCCTCAAACATCTCATTTCCAGCACATCCATCCCTCCTGCGCATATCTCTATCCATAGCCCACGCCTCGCAACCATACAACATTGTTGGAACCACTATTCCTTCAAACATACCCATTTTTGCTTTCCGAGATAATGTTCTCGACTTCCACACATTCTTCAAGGCTCCCAAGATTTTCGCCCCCTCCCCCACCCTATGATTCACTTCCGCTTCCATGGTTCCATCCGCTGCCAGATCCACTCCCAGATATCTAAAACACTTTACTTCCTCCAGTTTTTCTCCATTCAAACTTACCTCCCATTTGACTTGACCCTCAACCCTACTGTACCTAATAACCTTGCTCTTATTCACATTTAATCTTAACTTTCTTCTTTCACACACTTTACCAAACTCAGCCACCAGCTTCTGCAATTTCCCACATGAATCAGACACCAGCGATATATCATCAGCGAACAACAACTGACTCACTTCCCAAGCTCTCTCATCCACAACAGACTTCATACTTGCCCCTCTTTCCAAAACTCTTGCATTCACCTCCCTAACAACCCCATCCATAAACAAATTAAACAACCATGGAGACATCACACACCCCTGCCGCAAACCTACATTCACTGAGAACCAATCACTTTCCTCTCTTCCTACACGTACACATGCCTTACATCCTCGATAAAATCTTTTCACTGCTTCTAACAACTTGCCTCCCACACCATATATTCTTAATACCTTCCACAGGGCATCTCTATCAATTCTATCATATGCCTTCTCCAGATCCATAAATGCTACATACAAATCCATTTGCTTTTCTAAGTATTTCTCACATACATTCTTCAATGCAAACACCTGATCCACACATCCTCTACCACTTCTGAAACCACACTGCTCTTCCCTAATCTGATGCTCTGTACATGCCTTCACCCTCTCAATCAATATCCTCCCATATAATTTACCAGGAATACTCAACAAACTTATACCTCTGTAATTTGAGCACTCACTCTTATCCCCTTTGCCTTTGTACAATGGCACTATGCACGCATTCCGCCAATCCTCAGGCACCTCACCATGAGTCATACATACATTAAATAACCTTACCAACCAGTCAACAATACAGTCACCACCTTTTTTAATAAATTCCACTGCAATACCATCCAAACCTGTTGCCTTGCCGGCTTTAATCTTCCGCAAAGCATTTACTACCTCTTCTCTGTTTACCAATCATTTTTCCTAACCCTCTCACTTTGCACACCACCTCGACCAAAACACCCTATATCTGCCACTCTATCATCAAACACTTTCAACAAACCTTCAAAATACTCACTCCATCTCCTTCTCACATCACCACTACTTGTTATCACCTCCCCATTTGCGCCCTTCACTGAAGTTCCCATTTGCTCCCTTGTCTTTCGCACTTTATTTACCTCCTTCCAGAACATCTTTTTATTTTCCCTAAAATTTAATGATACTCTCTCACTCCAACTCTCATTTGCCCTCTTTTTCACCTCTTGCACCTTTCTCTTGACCTCCTGTCTCTTTCTTTTATACATCTCCCACTCAGTTGTATTTTTTCCCTGCAAAAATCGTCCAAATGCCTCTCGCTTCTCTTTCACTAATAATCTTACTTCTTCATCCCACCACTCACTACCCTTTCTAATCAACCTACCTCCCACTCTTCTCATGCCACAAGCATCTTTTGCGCAATCCATCACTGATTCCTTAAATACATCCCATTCCTCCCCCACTCCCCTTACTTCCATTGTTCTCACCTTTTTCCATTCTGTACTCAGTCTCTCCTGGTACTTCCTCACACAAGTCTCCTTCCCAAGCTCACTTACTCTCACCACCCTCTTCACCCCAACCTTAACTCTTCTTTTCTGAAAACCCATACAAATCTTCATCTTAGCTTGCACAAGATAATGATCAGACATCCTTCCAGTTGCACCTCTCAGCACATTAACATCCAAGAGTCTCTCTTTCGCGCGCCTGTCAATTAATACGTAATCCAATAACTCTCTCTGGCCATCTCTCCTACTTACATACGTATACTTATGTATATCTCGCTTTTTAAACCAGGTATTCCCAATCACCAGTCATTTTTCAGCACATAAATCTACAAGCTCTTCACCATTTCCATTTACAACACTGAACACCTCTTGTCAAAGTATACCAATTATTCCCTCAACTGCCACATCACTCACCTTTGCATTCAAATCACCCATCACTATAACCCGGTCTCGTGCATCAAAACCACTAACACACTCATTCAGCTGCTCCCAAAACACTTGCCTCTCATGATCTTTCTTCTTATGCTCAGGTGCATATGCACCAATTATTACCCATCTCTCTCCATCAACTTTCAATTTTACCCATATCAATCGAGAATTTACTTTCTTACATTCTCTCACATAATCGCACAACTCCTGTTTCAAGAGTACTGCTACTCCTTCCCTTGCTCTTGTCCTCTCACTAACCCTTGACTTTACTCCCAAGACATTCCCAAACCACTCTTCCCCTTTACCCTTGAGCTTCGCTTACAGAATTACACGTTGTTTACATCATACATCATCATCCACGCCCAGGCCCACGACAGTGAACTCCTATTTATATATAATCTGTACAGTCATCCCTGGTCTCCACGTTGATGCAAGCATCAAACATGTACGGAGATTCTCCACACCTCTTCCCTAATCCGACTCCACACCTTTGCCCTAATCCGACTTCAATTTTAGAGGAACTCTGATGCTATGTGGCAGTCTTCTACCAGTTTCACATATGCCTAAAGTTTTCGAGATTCTTCCTCTACCTCGACTATCATATACCTTGACCAGTTGTAGTGAAGCTACGAACACTTCTTCATCAGCACTATGAAGAGAAGGAAGATCAGGTCTACGTACTTTCGCGTCATGTAATCCATCTGGTTAGATCTGCTTTAGTCGTGTTAGTTTCTTCATCCTAGGTATAACCAATTTACCTTCATACAATAATCCTTTTGTTCATATACTAATTTCTTATGGCTATTCGTTTATGTTATGTGAATGAAAGTTCTAGTTTATTGGATTTGAAAAAGCTTTTATGACAAGGATTTTTTCTTCTGGTTTTAACAGTAAAGACCATAGTTTGTCAAAGTTTCAATATACCTAAGATAATTTGAATTACTACATAGGCTTTACATATGCAAATACATCACCTCCTCACTCAAAACCTTAACCTCTTACCAACGAACCTATATCTACCATTAGATGTTTGATCATCTAAACATATCTCGCACCACTATCATGATAGCGACACTCGTCTCAGCCCTCCTACAGTTACTATGTACTCCCTCACCACCGCCGCTGCAGCCACCACAAATTTGAAAATTGACATATTTCACAATTTTACTCCCACTAGCTCTCCAGACTTCCTCACACACACCACCACTGTGATCATTCCCATCGTCACAACCTTCACACTCTGCCCATCTCACTAAATTCTCTCTCTCTCTCTCTCTCTCTCTCTCTCTCTCTCTCTCTCTCTCTCTCTCTCTCTCTCTCTCTCTCTCTCTCTCTCTCTCTCTCTCCCCAGCCCCACCCCCACTCCAACCCACACACACACACATACACAAGGAACAAAATACGTGACTTCCATATCCTAACTTAAGTTTGCTTTTTCCGTGTGTGTCTGGAGGGGTCTCGTAAAGCCCCTGCACTACTGCACATATCAACACCATCATACCTTCACCACTGTTGACATGCGCACCATCAACACTACCTCGCTGCTGCCTACTGCCGCCACCACCCTCGCCACTGCTGCTATCTCCACCTACATCCTCTCCATCACCACTGTCCCCACCATCATGACCTACACCACCGTCTTTACATTCTCCACTATTCCTACCGCTGCCACATTCAGCACTGTCACCATCTTCAACATTAACACCCTATTGCATCCCATAACACTGTCACTATATCCACCACCAGGATCACCAGCTTCACTTATCGTCATCAGCGCCCTCTCCATTTTTAGCTTCACACTTTTTAAAAATCAGACTATTTCCCCACGTAAACCAAACATCGCTCCCTCCACTGTTCAGACTGTAGCCACGAACGCTCTCAGTAACTTCACCATTTCCAGCATCCTCCTCTTCTTCCTTTACCTTGTTCGCCATATTACCTTCCTCACCTCATACTACATACCACCCGCTAATACTCTCATCGTTGCTGCCACTAATACCACCAATATCATTACCACCTTCGTTACTCCCACTTACAGCCACCACAGCTGTGAACACATTCATAACTCTTCTGCCCAGCATTGTCATCCTGTGTGTTACCACCATCTACCCATCTCACTACCATTCTAACCACTCGACCATTATAACTACTAGTAACAGCCACCACTACCACCACGACCACCATCACTACCACCATATCCACATCAGCCACAACCCCTGCTGCTATATCCACCTCAGTTTTCACCATTCTTCATTTCACCACATAATCATTCACATCTGAAAATGCAGAAACCTATCTATATAAATATTCAGAACTTTCTTCTTTATGTAATCATTAAGTGTGATATTCCACCAACTGCTTCACTTGCTCTGCCATAACTTTCCCTGTTCTGCTATAGCTTTCCCTGCTCTGCTACTGCTTCCCCTGCTCTGCTACAACTTTCCCTGCTCTGCCACAACTTCCCCTGCTCTGCTACAAATTCCCCTGCTCTGCTACAGCTTTCCCTGCTGTGCCACAGCTTTTCCTGCTCTGCTACTGCTTCCCCTGCTCTGCCACAACATCCCCTGCTCTGCTCCTGCTTCCTCTGCTCTGCCAAAACTTTCCCTGCTCTGCTACAGCTTTCCCTGCTCTGCCACAGATTTTCCTGCTCTGCTACTGCTTCCCCTGCTCTGCCACAACTTCCCCTGCTCTGCTACTGCTTCCTCTGCTCTGCCACAACTTCCCCTGCTCTGCTACTGCTTCCCCTGCTTTGCCATAACTTCCCCTGCTCTGCTACTGCTTCCCCTGCTCTGCCACAACTTTCCCTGCTCTGCTACTGTTTCCCCTGCTCTGCCACAACTTTCCCTACTATGCCACAACTTCCCCTGCTCTGCCACAACTTCCCCTGCTCTGCCACAGCTTTCCCTGCTCTGTTACATCTTCCCATGATCTGCTGTTCCACACCCGTGTCACAACCGGTGAGTGAGGCAGGAACCTGTGGACACATTGTAATTTCACGTCAACGTCATATTTACAAAACCGATTAAAGTCATGGTATCAAACACTTCACACGGCATACGTGATGATGTAGTCAATATTTACTTGGGGAGTTTCCAACAAGAATGAATTCTCATTAGACATAATAATGGTTATCTTTGTTGTTATGTACATAGAGAGAGAGAGAGAGAGAGAGAGAGAGAGAGAGAGAGAGAGAGAGAGAGAGAGAGAGAGAGAGAGAGAGAGAGAGAATAAATACGACACCTACAAAAAAACTGCTAAAAATTCTCATAGTAACATTAGTATTAATGTAGCTGTTGAAATGGCACTCAGGGCGAGTCTTGCCAACATCAGACATCAGAGATTGAACATTACGAGGAGAATATTTACTGTTATTGAATTTCTCGTCTTTCCAAACTAGAACTTGGGTTAGGTTCCGGTAAACGCAACGTAAGTTGAGAATGTCGTGATTCGAAAATACATACAATACATTTCATACTGAAGAACTAATCCACCAAACATCACAGCTTAGTCTAGCCTGCCTTAAACGTTCTTAGAACACTTACATTAGCCATCAGTTGGAGAAATCATCTAACACATAACCTATTTTATAATAAACTGTTGAATATCTCATGTAAACTTTTTCAATACTGTACATAGCTGAGAGCACACTAGACCTGAAGAATGGTTGAAATATATAACACTAAAATTGATAGCTGGATGATGAGGATGCTACATCGACAGGGTCGACGATTTCCTTCTCTTCAGAGGAGGCTCGAGAACATCTGGTAGAAGGCACTCGTGATCACGTAGATGACTGGAAGCTGCGGCTGGCTGCCACTACACATCATCACGAGAGAGTATCAAGACACATCCCCAGCCCGGGTAAAGATGAAAATTCAAAATTCGAAGTACGGTTTCTACTGAATGTGTATCATGGGAATCAAGTGTGGTGGGATAAGAATAACTTTATTAAGTACTAGCACTAGATGAGGTGGAGTGTCTCCACAAAACATGTCGTGCCACATGATAGAAAAATTATCTGTTAAACAATATTTCATCAACTCTCACTGAAGTGTGATCTCACCTTTATATATATATATATATATATATATATATATATATATATATATATATATATATATATATATTATATATATATATATATATATATATATATATATATATATATATATATATATATATATATATATATATATAATATATATATATATATATATATATATATATATATGTATATATATATATATATATATATATATATATATATATATATATATATATATATATATATATATATATATATATTTTTTTTTTTTTTTTTTTTTTTTTACTTTGTCGCTGTCTCCCGCGTTTGCGAGGTAGCGCAAGGAAACAGACGAAAGAAATGGCCCAACCCCCCCCCCCATACACATGTACATACACACGTCCACACACGCAAATATACATACCTACACAGCTTTCCATGGTTTACCCCAGACGCTTCACATGCCTTGCTTCAATCCACTGACAGCACGTCAACCCCTGTATACCACATGACACCAATTCACTCTATTTCTTGCCCTCCTTTCACCCTCCTGCATGTTCAGGCCCCGATCACACAAAATCTTTTTCACTCCATCTTTCCACCTCCAATTTGGTCTCCCTCTTCTCCTCGTTCCCTCCACCTCCGACACATATATCCTCTTGGTCAATCTCTCCTCACTCATTCTCTCCATGTGCCCAAACCATTTCAAAACACCCTCTTCTGCTCTCTCAACCACGCTCTTTTTATTTCCACACATCTCTCTTACCCTTACGTTACTTACTCGATCAAACCACCTCACACCACACATTGTCCTCAAACATCTCATTTCCAGCACATCCATCCTCCTGCGCACATCTCTATCCATAGGCCACGCCTCGCAACCATACAACATTGTTGGAACCACTATTCCCTCAAACATACCCATTTTTGCTTTCCGAGATAATGTTCTCGACTTCCACACATTTTTCAAGGCTCCCAAAATTTTCGCCCCCTCCCCCACCCTATGATCCACTTCCGCTTCCATGGTTCCATCCGCTGACAGATCCACTCCCAGATATCTAAAACACTTCACTTCCTGCAGTTTTTCTCCATTCAAACTCACCTCCCAATTGACTTGACCCTCACCCCTACTGTACCTAATAACCTTGCTCTTATTCACATTTACTCTCAACTTTCTTCTTCCACACACTTTACCAAACTCAGTCACCAGCTTCTGCAGTTTCTCACATGAATCAGCCACCAGCGCTGTATCATCAGCGAACAACAACTGACTCACTTCCCAAGCTCTCTCATCCCCAACAGACTTCATACTTGCCCCTCTTTCCAGGACTCTTGCATTTACCTCCCTTACAACCCCATCCATAAACAAATTAAACAACCATGGAGACATCACACACCCCTGCCGCAAACCTACATTCACTGAGAACCAATCACTTTCCTCTCTTCCTACACGTACACATGCCTTACATCCTCGATAAAAACTTTTCACTGCTTCTAACAACTTGCCTCCCACACCATATATTCTTAATACCTTCCACAGAGCATCTCTATCAACTCTATCATATGCCTTCTCCAGATCCATAAATGCTACATACAAATCCATTTGCTTTTCTAAGTATTTCTCACATACATTCTTCAAAGCAAACACCTGATCCACACATCCTCTACCACTTCTGAAACCGCACTGCTCTTCCCCAATCTGATGCTCTGTACATGCCTTCACCCTCTCAATCAATACCCTCCCATATAATTTACCAGGAATACTCAACAAACTTATACCTCTGTAATTTGAGCACTCACTCTTATCCCCTTTGCCTTTGTACAATGGCACTATGCACGCATTCCGCCAATCCTCAGGCACCTCACCATGAGTCATACATACATTAAATAACCTTACCAACCAGTCAACAATACAGTCACCCCCTTTCTTAATAAATTCCACTGCAATACCATCCAAACCTGCTGCCTTGCCGGCTTTCATCTTCCGCAAAGCTTTTACTACCTCTTCTCTGTTTACCAAATCATTTTCCCTAACCCTCTCACTTTGCACACCACCTCGACCAAAACACCCTATATCTGCCACTCTGTCATCAGACACATTCAACAAACCTTCAAAATACTCAAATATATATATATATATATATATATATATATATATATATATATATATATATATATATATATATATATATATATATATATATATATATATATATATATACAAGTGATAGAGGGACGAGCAGACTGCGGCTTTGGTGTTACAGCAATACCGTCGTGTAAACAGTGGAGCCGTGCCAGGTGCACCAGAGGGAGAGTCACCAGGCCCGGGGCAACAACTGCCAGTAATGACGGACATCAAACATCTCGTGATAGTCAGTCAGTAATGGTGGAATGTGTAGGCGAACATCCTCACACATGAAGACACGCTGAATATGGTCAACGACCACTCGTTGATCCCAAATTGATTTACAAAAATGACTTACTAATCAAAACTCTTACGGTCGACGTAATGCGCATTTAACATGACCTTAAACAAAAATCATTAACAGTTTACTTATTGCAATATATATCAAATGTCTTATATTTCTTTCTTGTATCTCCCCTGATGATGTGATTATTACACGAAAGTGCACTTAGGAACTTATCGTGTCTCATTTTCCCTGAGGACTAATATGAATATATATATATATATATATATATATATATATATATATATATATATATATATATATATATATATATATATATATATGTATATATATATATATATATATATGTTGTATATGACTTTCTAAAGGGGGAAACAGAAGGAGGAGTCAAGTAGGGAGTTCTCATCCTCCTCGAAGGCTCAGATTGGTGTCTAAATGTGTGTGGATGTAACCAAGATGAGATAAAAGAAGAGATAGGTAGTATGTTTGGGGAAAGGAACCTGGATGTTTTGGCTCTGAGTAAAACGAAGCTCAACGGTACAGGAGAAGAGTGGTTTGGGAATGTCTTGGGAGAAAAGTCAGGGGTTAGTGAGAGGACAAGAGCAAGGGAAGGAGTAGCACTACTCCTGAAACAGGAGTGGGGGGAGTATGTGACAGAGTGTAGGAAAGTAAACTCTAGATTGATACGGGTAAAACTGAAAGTGGATGGAGAGAGTTGTGTGATTATTGGTGCATATGCACCTGGGCATGAAAAAAAAAAGAAAATCATGTGAGACAAGTGTTTTGGGAGCAGCTGAATGAGTGTGTTAGTAGTTTTGATGCACGAGACCGGGTTATAGTGATGGGTGATTTGAATCCATAGGTCAGTAATATGGCAATTGAGGGAATAATTGGTGTACATGTGGTGTTCAGTGTTGTAAACAGAAATGGTGAAGAGCTTGTAGATTTATGTGCTGAGAAAGGACTGGTGATGGAAAATACCTGGTTTAAAAAGAGAAATATACATAAGTATACGTACGTAAGTAGAAGAGATGGCCAGAGAGCGTTAATGAATTACTTGTTAATCAATAGGCGCGCGAAAGAGAGACTTTTGGATGTTAATGTGCTGAGAGGTGCAACTGGAGGGATGTCTGATCATTATCTTGTGGAGGAAAAGGTGAAGATTTGTAGAGGTTTTTCAGAAAAGAAGAGAGAATGTTGGAGTGAAGAGAGTGGTGAGAGTAAGTGAGCTTAGGAAGGAGACTTGTATAAGGAAGTACCAGGAGAGACTTAGCATAGAATGGAAAAAGGCGAGAACAAAGGATGTAAGGTGAGTGGGTGAGGAATGGAATGTATTTAGGGAAGCAGTGATGGCTTGCGCAAAAGATGCTTGTGGCATGAGAAGCGTGGGAGGTGGGTTGATTAGAAACGGTAGTGAGTGGTGGGATGAAGAAGTAAGATTATTAGTGAAAGAGAAGAGAGAGGCATTTGGATATTTTTTGCGGAGAAATAATGGAAATTAATGTGAGATATATAAAAGAAAGAGGCAGGAGGTCAAGAGAAAGATGCAAGAGGTGAAAAAGAGGGTAAATGAGAGTTGGGGTGAGAGAGTATCATTAAATTTTAGGGAGAATAAAAAGATGTTTTGGAAGGAGGAAAATAAAGTATGTAAGACAAGGAAACTTCAGTGAAGGGGGCAAATGGGGAGGTGATAACATGTAGTGGTGATGTGAAAAGGAGATGGAGTGAGTATTTTGAAGGTTTTTTGAAGTTGTTTGATGATAGAGTGGCATATATATGGTGTTTTGGTCGAGGTGGTTTGAAAAATGAGAGGGTTAGGGAAAATGATTTGGTAAACATAGAAGAGGTAGTAAAAGCTTTGCGGAAGATGAAAGCCGGCAAGGCAGCGTGTTTGGATGGTATTGCAGTGGAATTTATTACAAAAGGGGTGACTGTATTGTTTACTGGTTGGTAAGGTTATTTAATGTGGGTATGACTCATGGTGAGGTGCCTGAGGATTGATGGAATGCTTGCATAGTGTCATTGTACAAAGGCAAAGGGGATAAAAGTGAGTGCTCCGATTACAGAGGTATTAGTTTGTTAAGTGTTCCTGGGAAATTATATGGGAGGGTATTGAATGAGAGGGTGAAGGAATGTACAGAGCATCGTGTTGGGGAAGAGCAGTGGGGTTTTAGAAGTGGTAGAGGATGTGTGGATCAGGTGTTTCCTTTGAAGAATGTATGTGAAAAATACTTAGAAAAGCAAATGGATTTGTATGTAGCATTTATGGATCTGGAGAAGGCATATGACAAAGTTGATAGAGATACTCTGTGGAAGGTATTGAGAATATATGGTGTGGGAGGCAAGTTTTTAGAAGCAGTGAAAAGTTTTTATCGAGGATGTAAGGCATGTGTACGTGTAGGAGGAGAGGAAAGTGATTGGTTCTCAGTGAATGTTGGTCTGCGGGAAAGGTGTGTTATGTCTCCATGGTTGTTTAAGTTGTTTATGGATGGGGTGGTTAGGGAGGTGAATGCACGAGTTTTGGAAAGAGGGGCAAGTATGCAGCCTGTTGTGGATGAGAAAGCTTGGCAAGTGAGTCAGTTGTTGTTTGCTGATGATACAGCGCTGGTGGCTGATTCACGTGAGAAACTGCAGAAGCTGGTCACTGAGTTTGGTAAAGTGTGTGGAAGAAGAAAGTTAAGAGTAAATGTGAATAAGAGCAAGGTTATTAGGTACAGTAGGGTTGAGGGTCAAGTCCATTGGGAGGTAAGTTTGAATGGAGGAAAACTGGAGGAAGTAAAGTGTTTTAGATATCTGGGAGTGGATTTGGCAGCAGATGGAACCATGGAATCGGAAGTGAATCATAGGGTGAGGGAGGGTTGGGGGGAGTTCTGGGAGCGTTGAAGAATGTATGGAAGTCGAGAACATTATCTCGGAAAGCAAAAATGGGTATGTTTGAAGCAATAGTGGTTCCAATGATGTTATATGGTTGCAAAGCGTGGGCTATATATAGAGTTGAGTAGACTAGGGTGGATGTGCTGGAAATGAGATGTTTGAGGACAATATGTGGTGTGAGGTGGTTTGAAAGGGTAAGAGAGGTGTGTGGTACTAGAAAGAATGTGGTTGAGAGAGCAGAAGAGGGTGTTTTGAAACGGTTTGGTCACATGAAGAGAGTGAGTGAGGAAAGATTGACAAAAAGGATATATGTGTCATAGGTGGAGGGAACGATGAGAAGTGTGAGACCAAATTTCAGGTGGAAAGATGGAATGAAAAAGATTTTGAGTGATCGGGCCCTGAACATGCAGGAGGGTGAAAGGCGTGCTAGGAATAGAGTGAATTGCATTGATGTGGTATACCGAAGTCGACGTGATGTCAATGGATTGAACCAGGGCATGTGAAGCGTCTGGGGTAAACCATTGAAAGTTCTGTGGGCCCTGGATATGGAAAGGGAGCTGTGGTTTCTGTGCATTATACATGACAGCTAGAGACTGAGTGTGAACAAATGTGATACGGTGAAGGCATGTATAGAGCATCAGATTGGGGAAGTGCAGTTCGGTTTCAGAAGTGGTAGAGGATGTGTGGATCAGGTTTTTAGCTTTGACGAATGTATGTGAGAAATACTTAGAAAAATAAATCGATTTGTATGTAGCATTTATGGATCTGGAGAAGGCATATTGATAGCGTTCATAAAATTGCTCTGTGGAAGGTATTAAGAATATATGGTGTGGGAGGTAAGTTGTTAGAAGCAGTGAAAAGTTTTTATCGAGGATGTAAGGCATGTGTACGAGTAGGAAGAGAGGAAAGTGATTGGTTCTCAGTAGAAGTCGGTTTGCGGCAGGGGTGCTTGATGTTTCCATATTTGTTTAATTTGTTTATGGATGGGGTTGTTAGGGAGGTGAATGCAACAGTTTTGGAAAGAGAGGCAAGTATGCAGTTTGTTGTGGATGAGAGTGCTTAGGAAGTGTCAGTTGTTTTTCGCTGATAGTACAGCTCTTGTGGTTGATTCGGGTGAGAAACTGCTGAAACAGGTAGCTGAGTTTGATAAAGTGTGTGAAAGAAGAAAGCTGAGAGAAAATGTGAATATGAGCAAGGTTATCAGGCACAATAGGGTTGAGGGACAAGTCAATTGGGAGGGACGTTTGAATGGAGATAAATTGGAGGAAGTAAAGTGTTTTAGATACCTGGAAGTGGATTTAGCAGCGGATGGAACCATAGAAGCGGAGGTGAGTCATTGCGTGGGGGAGGGGGCGAAAGTTCTCGGAGCGTTGAGAAATGTGTGGAAGGCCAGAATGTTATCTCGGAAAGCAAAAGTGGGTATGTTTGAAGGAATAGTTGTTCTGAAAATGTTATATGGTTGCGGAGCGTGGGCTATAGATATAATATGAGTTGTGCAGAGGAGGGTGGATATGTTGGAAATGAGATGTTTGAGGACAATATGAGGTGTTAGGTGGTTTGATCGAGTAAGTATTGAAAGGGTAAGAGAGATGTGTGGTAATAAACAGAGTGTGGTTGAGAGTGCAGAAGAGGGTGTTTTGAAATGGTTTGGTCACATGGAGAGAATGAGTAAGGAAAGATTGACAAAGAGGATATATGTGTCAGAGGTGTAGGAAACGAGAAGTGGGAGACCAAATTGGAGGTGGAAAGATGGAGTGAAAAAGATTTTGAGTGATCGGGACTTGAACATGCAGGAGGGTGAAAGGCGGCCAAGAAGAAGAGTGAATTGGAACGACGTGGTATACCGGGGTCGACGTCCTGTCAGTAGATTGAACGAAGGCATGTGAAGCGTCTGGGGTAAACCATGGAAAGCTTTTTGAGGTCTGGATGTGGAAAGAGAGCTGTGGTTTCTGTGCATTATACATGACAGGTAGAGACTGAGTGTGAACGAATGTGGCAATGTTGTTTTTTCCTATTGGTACCTCGCGCACATGCGGGGGGAAGGAGTAGCAGCACTCCTGAAACAGGAGTTGTGGGAGTATGTGATAGAATGTAAGAAAGTAAATTCTCGATTAATATGAGTAAAACTGAAAGTTGATGGAGAGAGATGGGTGATTATTGGTGCATATGCACCGGGGCATGAGAAGAAAGATCATGAGAGGCAAGTGTTTTGGGAGCAGCTGAATGAGTGTGTTAGTGGTTTTGATGCACGAGACCGGGTTATAGTGATGGGTGATTTGAATGCAAAGGTGAGTAATGTGGCAGTTGAGGGAATAATTGGTATACATGGGGTGTTCAGTGTTGTAAATGGAAATGGTGAAGAGCTTGTAGATTTATGTGCTGAAAAAGGACTGGTTATTGGGAATACCTGGTTTAAAAAGCGAGATATACATAAGTACAAGTATGTAAGTAGGATATATATATACATACATATATATATATATATATATATATATATATATATATATATATATATATATATATATATATATATATATATATATATATATGTATATATAAATATATATATATATATATATATATATATATATATATATATATATATATATATATATATATATATATACATATATATATATATATATATATATATATATATATATATATATATATATATATATATATATATATATATATATATATATATATATATATATATATATATATATATATATATATATATATATGTATATATATATATATGCATAGTGCCATTGTACAAAGGCAAAGGGGATAAGAGTGAGTGCTCAAAATACAGAGGTATAAGTTTGTTGAGTATTCCTGGTAAATTATATGGGAGGGTATTGATTGAGAGGGTGAAGGCATGTACAGAGCATCAGATTGGGGAAGAGCAGTGCGGTTTCAGAAGTGGTAGAGGATGTGTGGATCAGGTGTTTGCTTTGAAGAAAGTATGTGAGAAATACTTAGAAAAGCAAATGGATTTGTATGTAGCATTTATGGATCTGGAGAAGGCATATGATAGAGTTGATAGAGATGCTCTGTGGAAGGTATTAAGAATATATGGTGTCTGAGGAAAGTTGTTAGAAGCAGTGAAAAGCTTTTATCGAGGATGTAAGGCATGTGTACGTGTAGGAAGAGAGGAAAGTGATTGGTTTTCAGTGAATGTAGGTTTGCGGCAGGGGTGTGTGATGTCTCCATGTTTGTTTAATTTGTTTATGGATGGGGTTGTTAGGGAGGTAAATGAAAGAGTTTTGGAAAGAGGGGCAAAGTATGAAGTCTGTTGGGGATGAGAGAGCTTGGGAAGTGAGTCAGTTGTTGTTCGCTGATGATACAGCGCTGGTGGCTGATTCATGTGAGAAACTGCAGAAGCTGGTGACTGAGTTTGGTAAAGTGTGTGGAAGAAGAAAGTTAAGAGTAAATGTGAATAAGAGCAAGGTTATTAGGTACAGTAGGGTTGAGGTTCAAGTCAATTGGGAGGTGAGTTTGAATGGAGAAAAACTGAAGTGAAGTGTTTTAGATATCTGGGAGTGGATCTGGCAGCGGATGGAACATTGGAAGCGGAAGTGGATCATAGGGTGGGGGAGGGGGCGAAAATTCTGGGGGCCTTGAAGAATGTGTGGAAGTCGAGAACATTATCTCGGAAAGCAAAAATGGGTATGTTTGAAGGAATAGTGGTTACAACAATGTTGTATGGTTGCGAGGCGTGGGCTATGGATAGAGCTGTGCGCAGGAGGATGGATGTGCTGGAAATGAGATGTTTGAGGACAATGTGTGGTGTGAGGTGGTTTGATCAAGTGAGTAACGTAAGGGTAAGAGAGATGTGTGGAAATAAAAAGAGCGTGGTTGAGAGAGCAGAAGAGGGTGTTTTGAAGTGGTTTGGGCACATGGAGAGGATGAGTGAGGAAAGATTGACCAAGAGGATATATGTGTCGGAGGTGGAGGGAGCCAGGAGAAGAGGGAGACCAAATTGGAGGTGGAAAGATGGAGTGAAAAAGATTTTGTGTGATCGGGGCCTGAACATGCAGGAGGGTGAAAGGAGGGCAAGGATTAGAGTGAATTGGAGCGATGTGGTATACCGGGGTTGACGTGCTGTCAGTGGATTGAATCAAGGCATGTGAAGCGTCTCGGGTAAACCATGGAAAGCTGTGTAGGTATGTATATTTGCGTGTGTGGACGTATGTATATACATTTGTATGGGGGGGGTTGGGCCATTTCTTTCGTCTGTTTCCTTGCGCTACCTCGCAAACGCGGGAGACAGCGACAAAGTATAAAAAAAAAAATACATATATATATATATATATATATATATATATATATATATATATATATATATATATATATATATATATATATATATATATATATATATATATATATATATATATATATATATATATATGTATATATGTATGTATATACATATATATATATATATTTTTTTTTTTTTTTTATACTTTGTCGCTGTCTCCCGCGTTTGCGAGGTAGCGCAAGGAAACAGACGAAAGAAATGGCCCAACCCCCCCCCATACACATGTATATACATACGTCCACACACGCAAATATACATACCTACACAGCTTTCCATGGTTTACCCCAGACGCTTCACATGCCCTGCTTCAATCCACTGACAGCACGTCAACCCCGGTATATCACATCGCTCCAATTCACTCTATTCCTTGCCCTCCTTTCACCCTCCTGCATGTTCAGGCCCCGATCACACAAAATCTTTTTCACTCCATCTTTCCACCTCCAATTTGGTCTTCCTCTTCTCCTTGTTCCCTCCACCACCGACACATATATCCACTTGGTCAATCTTTCCTCACTCATCCTCTCCATGTGCCCAAACCACTTCAAAACACCCTCTTCTGCTCTCTCAACCACGCTCTTTTTATTTCCACACATCTCTATTACCCTTACGTTACTCACTCGATCAAACCACCTCACACCACACATTGTCCTCAAACATCTCATTTCCAGCACATCCATCCTCCTGCGCACCACTCTATCCATAGCCCACGCCTCGCAACCATACAACATTGTTGGAACCACTATTCCTTCAAACATACCCATTTTTGCTTTCCGAGATAATGTTCTCGACTTCCACACATTCTTCAAGGCTCCCAGGATTTTCGCCCCCTCCCCCACCCTATGATCCACTTCCGCTTCCATGGTTCCATCCGCTGCCAGATCCACTCCCAGATATCTAAAACACTTCACTTCCTCCAGTTTTTCTCCATTCAAACTCACCTCCCAATTGACTTGACCCTCAACCCTACTGTACCTAATAACCTTGCTCTTATTCACATTTACTCTTAACTTTCTTCTTCCACACACTTTTCCAAACTCAGTCACCAGCTTCTGCAGTTTCTCACATGAATCAGCCACCAGCGCTGTATCATCAGCGAACAACAACTGACTCACTTCCCAAGCTCTCTCATCCCCAACAGACTTCATACTTGCCCCTCTTTCCAAAACTCTTTCATTCACCTCCCTAACAACCCATCCATAAACAAATTAAACAACCATGGAGACATCACACACCCCTGCCGCAAACCTCCATTCACTGAGAACCAATCACTTTCCTCTCTTCCTACACGTACACATGCCTTACATCCTCGATAAAAACTTTTCACTGCTTCTAACAACTTTCCTCCCACACCATATATTCTTAATACCTTCCACAGAGCATCTCTATCAACTCTATCGTATGCCTTCTCAAGATCCATATATATATATATATATATATATATATATATATATATATATATATATATATATATATATATATATGTATATATATATATATATATATATATATATATATATATATATATATATATATTCCTATGAGTCCACGAGGAAAATGAAACACGATAAGTTCCGAAGTGCACCTTCATGTAATAATCACATCAGGTGAGATACAGTAAAGCAATATAAGTCAGCTGATATACAACGAAGAGACGTAGCTTGGACACCATTTGGTAGACACGTGATTGTCCAAGACAGGCAACGAGAGTATCATAAACTTATCATGTGGACCAGAATGGGAATTGTTTACAAATTCTATCAACAATATAGCTATCTAATTTGTATACAACTTCACTAATATTATGGTTAAAATTCTTTGTGTATTTGATAACAGAAGATTCAATGATATTTCTCGTGGTAATAGAGTTAGAGTTAATAATTGAGATGGCATTACTCCAGTCAATTCAATGATCATAGTTTTAAACGTGATTAAACAAGGCATTTGGTTCTTTTCCTGTGTTTATACTATCTATGTTGCTTAAGTCTAACAGAAAGATCCTTACCAGTCTGCTCTACATAAAACTTATCACAGTTTCTACATGGCACTTTATATATGTAACCAGGAGAATTTTCTGGTGAGTTCCTGATTAAGATTTTCTTTAAATTATTATTGTTGCTAAAGACAACATTTGCATTAAGGGATTTAAGCAGCATGGGAAGTAAAGTAAAATTATCATTAAAAGGGAGGAGTAAAAGATTCTTGGTGTCAATGGGAGATTTGGTTCAACTCTATAAAATGATTTCTTTACTAACTTAAGGGATTTATCAATGAAAGATCTAGGGTACTTTAATAAGCTTAGATCCAATAGAATATATTTTCTCAAACTCATCGTCAATAGATTCTGGACTGCAAATACGTAATGCTCTAAGGAACATAGATTGAAAAGATGATAATTTAACTCTGTCATGTTGAGATGAGTGATAATGGATATATGAGTATGCATTGGTAGGTTTTCTGTATATGCTAAACTTAAACTTGTTTCCTTGCATATGGATCAAGAGCGCTTGCACTTGGAATCCTACTTAATAAGTACTTGTTAATTACATGGATCTGGCCAATGATCTCGAGACATACAGTGATTATGGATTGTATAAGTTACCTGCATTTCCATGTTTCAGCACTAACCGATCACTCTTAACAATATATACCAGCAATCTCTGGCAGTCTTCTTGAAAATTTCATTAAATGAGCCTCAATTTGAATTGATCAACGTTACAATGTTGTCAGTTCCTCTCTTTGATTGGCTTGCCGTCCATAATCGGTTAGCCTAGAATCTTGTCCCTTGTTAGTTTCGAGTGTTCTATTTTAGTCGCGGGTGCTGCAAAAATGATGAATAAATAAAAAGTTCTTTAGTGGAGACATCTGGTTATGGCATACTTAAGATCAATTTAGATATGCGTCTAGCGCCACTAATACAAACGGCTGGTCGTGATTAGCTACCCTCATACACGCACACATACACATATCCTGCTCCCTCTTGGTGCATGTATTGATCGCTCAGGGATGTGTGTATTACGCTCGCAGCACTCAACGTCTCCAACAAAAACACATCCTCTGCTACTTGTCTTACATCTTGATCCCTTCGGCTTGATATGTGCAGCACCTCAAGCTCTCAGAGTGGGTCAATATTTGTTCTGGCTTACGGAAGTGTTCCTTGCTTCTTGTCTTGCTGTTTGGTTCCTCTGAAGTGGTGTGTGCGGCGCTTAAGGCGCTCTAGCCTGCCAGATTACTTAACTTTACAGACAAACAGATTCCGTCACCCTTGCCACACAGAATGCGATGCCGTATATCCTAATGCCATCAATGTGTCGTAAAGCACCAGTAGTGTGTTCTCCCGCATGTAACTGTGACTGAGATCATTTTGCATATAATTATCTTATTTTTCCATTGTATGTCTCCTGTAAGGTTCAGGTCAAAGGCTAGTTGTGTAGAAGGTGTACTGATGACATGTTAATCACTCTCACTCTGTAGTGAACATGATGGTTATTGACATTGCGGAGGGAGACATACTGCATTATATTGTATATTTTTCCCTTGTTATGTAGAAGTGATTTTGCATCAATCATGACGTTTCGCTGAGCAAGCCGTACGTGCAAGATATCTTTAATGTGATCATAACATTTCTATGTCAGAAAAGGAACAGATTATAAGCCATCGTACCCATCCATTTTCTAATGCTTGTTATATCAAAAATAGTTGTTATTAATACAGAAATCTACCATGTTTTATCAAACAAATAATCTTCCTCTTGTAACGCAATGCTCTCGTAAGATGTCATTAGTGTTTATAAAGGTTCAGTTAAGTTTCCGAAAGTTGATCATATTAAAGAAACAAGAGTTTGATCCTAGATATTTCTTGTCTGTTTTCACGATGCAACACAACGTTGCTATGTAGAATCATATTCAGCCTCGTGGGATACATATAGTAAACATGGAATAATGGCTAGACGTAGCTATTATTCTTACTCTTTTTAATCTCTTTACAATATAGACATTCACAGCTCGAGGCTGTTTAAGCCTTACAGACGACTGAAATCCACATAAGCAGTGTTGTACCCAGTAGTTCTATTCGTATCTGTCATGAGTAAAGCCAGATGGTTACGTTGTAAACTTGGCGGTGTTGAGTCATAAGGTCATGTTGTAAACCTGAAGCTGTTTCTGGCCAAAGTCAACCTCTAGAATTCGGGTTTGAATTTTGATTTGGATATAGAAGCCAAATATGAAAAGATATCCGGAATGTTATGGATACATTACAGGAAAATTACTGTTTACCAAATGGCGTCCTAGCTACGTCTCTTCGTTGTATATCAACTGACTGTTATATCTTTTTCTTGTGTCTCCCCTGATGATGTGATTATCACACGAAAGTACACTTGGGAACATATCGTGTATCATTTTCCCGGTGGACTCAGGAATATATATATATATATATATATATATATATATATATACATATATATATATTCATTTTTGGGGGGGGGATTTGCGTTTACCATACAGAAACGTGAACCATCATTCTAATTATATCAAGTTTAACTCTCTTCATTTTCCCTTTGAGTTCATAGGTGACAAGATTTTATTTTTTCTGTGCGTTAAGAGCTACACAAACTATCGCTGTTGACAAAACCAAGTATATCTTAAAAGACACTAACTGTTACCGTACCTGTTTTGCATAATCTATTTCACCTGATTTCTTGTGTGAATTTGTTTTTATGCTTCTCTTAGTATGTTTACGCTTGTAGGAGAGAGAGAGAGAGAGAGAGAGAGAGAGAGAGAGAGAGAGAGAGAGAGAGAGAGAGAGAGAGAGAGAGAGAGAGAGAGAGAGAGAGAGAGAGAGAGAGAAAACATGTGTAAGTATATAAATGCGCGATGTTTTCGAGTGTGTGTGTGTGTGTGTGTGTGTGTGTGTGTGTGTGTGTGTGTGTGTGTGTGCGTGCGTGTGTGTGTGTGTGTGTGTGTGTGTGTGTGTGTGTGTGTGTGTGTGTGTGTGTGCGTGCGTGTGTGTGTGTGTGTGTGTGTGTGTGTGTGTGTGTGTGTGTGTGTGTGTGTGTGTGTGTTCTAATCACCCATTTGTGCTGTGCAGGAAGGGAGTTTTACACTTTTGCCCCCCGTCTTTTGAACTTTATTTTCTATCATACAGCTATGTATATTTCTGTATTCTCTCTCCAGCTACAATTGTATGAATGAGATTATTCCATCTATCCAC
>NC_092243.1:28710791-28730791 GCF_036320965.1 Panulirus ornatus | reverse complement strand
TCAACTCTCTCAGCCATACTACTATTATTACCACATCTCTCTCTTACCCCATCATTACCTACTCGATGAACCTTCCGCACATCACATATTGACCTAAAACTTTTCATTCATATAACATTCCGATAATTCCCATATATTACCCATGCCTCATAACCATACAGCATCGTCGGGAATACTATACCCTAAAACATACCCATTTTCACACTCCCAAATATTAACATTTCTTTCCACACATTCCTTGATACTCCCAGAACCCCCCCCCCCACCCCACCCACCTCAATCATATTATGAGTCACTCAAGCTTCTTTGGTTCCATTCCCTGCCATATAAGTTTCCAGGTATCTGAACACTTCACTTCCTCCAAGCTTTCTCCATTTAAACTCACCAAGTAAGTGCAGAAAATTCTTTTGCCACCGTTTGTATTACATCTGTCTTTAAATCCATACCATATTTTTTGCAGCTGTATCTCTGTTTTTTTGTGAATTTTTTTGGGGGGCTGAATTTCTGAATTATTAAGGATTCTGAAAACTTCTGCTAAACCTTCCGTTTATTCACATTTACTCTCAACCTCTCCTTTTACACATCATCATAAAGTCAGACCTTAATTTCTAAAGTTTCTCACTTGAATCTGCCTGCCACCAGCGTCGTATCATCAGTGAATAACAACTAATTCACCTCCCAAGTCCCCTCACCTACTACAAACTGCATACCTGACAACCCTCCCCCCTTCCAAAACCACTCCTCTTACCTTTCATAAAAACTGAGCATCTATGGTGACATCACACACCCTTGCCGGAGACCGACCTAAACACGAGACCAGTCACCCACATCTTTACCTACTCACACACACACACACACCTAACGCTTTTGATGAACACGCCTCAATGCTTCTAATAGCTTTCCTCCCACACTATATACGCGTAAAACCTTCCACAAAGCGTCTCTAAAAACCCTATCATGCTCTCTCCAGATCCATAAAAGCCTTTTGTTTCTCTGCCTATTTATCACATACATTCTTCAAAGTAAACATCTGCTCCATAGCCCTTTATCACTCAAAACCACATTGTTCCTTCCCAGTCTGATGCTCAATCACCATTCTTTTATACAACTTGCCAGCTATACTCATCAAACTAATACATGTGTAATGCTAACACTCATCTTTGTTCCCCTTGCAATAGGCATCCAGTCAATTCTCATGCACCTCACCATGATCCATACATACAATGAAAATCCAAACTAATCAAGCAACAACACAGTCGTCTCTTCCTTAAAAAATACAGTTGCAATGCTATGCACTCCAGCTGCCTTGCCACCTTCTGTCTTACGCAAGGATTATACCACCTCTATCCTCTTCTCTTTTCACTAAACCACTTCCCGTAACACCTCTCATTTAGCATATATCGCCGACAAAAACGCCTTTTTCCGCCACTCTATAATCAAACGCATTCAACAGCACTTTTAATCATTTATTCTCCTCGTAAGCTCATCACTTCCTGTTACCATTCTCCCATTTGTCCCCTTCACCGATGTTCCAATTTAGTCTTTTGTTTTCTTCCAATATTGCCCTCCTTCAAAACGTTGGCATATTCTTCCTGAAATTTGTTGACCACTCATCCCAACTCTCCTTTTTGCTCTTTTTCAACACCTGCATCTTCTTCTTGATGACCTGCGTCTTCTTCTTGATGTCCTGCCACTTTTCCATGTACGTCTCCCAATCACACGCACTCCTTCCACATACACCTTTCATTTCTCTTACACGTGCAACATTATTTCCTCATAGCACCACACTACTCTTTGGACACCTGCCCACCTCACATAATCCATATGCCACCTCCTTCTCTCGGTCTGCGGCAGGGGTGTGTGATATCCCCTTGGTTGCTTAATTTGTTTATGAATGGGATGGTTAGAGAGGTAAATGCGAGTTTTGGCGAGAGGGGCGAGTATGCAATCAGTTGGGAATGAGAGGGCTTGGGAAGTGAGTTAGTTGTTTTTCGCCGATAATACAGCTCTAGTGGCTGATTCGCGTGAGAAACTGCAGAAGTTGGCGATTAAGTTTGGAGAAGTGTGAAAAGAGAAAGTTTAGAATAAATCTGAATAAGAGCAAGGTTATTAGGTTCACCAGGGATGAGGGAAAATTTGATTGAATTGTAAGATTCAATGGAGAAAAATTGGAGAAAGTGAAGTGTTTTAGATATCTGGGAGTGGGTTAAGCAGCGAATGGAACCGTGGAAGCGAAAGTGTCACAGGCTGGGGGAGGTGGAGAAGGTTCTGGGAGCTATGAAGAATGTATATGTTTGAAGGAATAGGAGTTCCAGCAATATTATACGGTTACGAGGCATGTCTCTAGATAGGGTTGTTCGAAGGAGGGTGGATGTGTTGGAAATGAAATGTGGTTTGATCGAGTAAGTAATGAGAGGGTAAGAGAGATGTATGGAAATGTAAAGAGTGTGGCTGAGAGAGCGGAGAAGGGTGTGTTGAAATGGTTTGGACATATGAAGAGATTGAATGAGGAAAGATTGACAAAGAGGATATATATATCAGAGGTGGAGGGAACAAGGAGAAGAGGGAGACCAAACTCGAGTTATAGAGATGGAGTGAAAACGATTTTGAGAGAGCAGGGCCTGAACATACAGGAAGCTGAGAGGCGTGCAAGGAATAGAGTGCATTGGAACGTCTGGTCCATTACGACCCGTTCGAAATGAAATGAAAATTCATGAGTCGCTTACGTCCGTGTTTCGAAATTTCTTACTAATTTCATTTCACATGAATAACACTTACATCACTCAGTTACATAGAATCATATGATCCTTGACCATGGAAATTATTTCATGATCCCATATAGTGTGGCCGCAGGTCCAGAGTTAAGCGATTCCGACCTATGTTCAAATCTCCATCTTTCAGACTGGTATGTTCCCTGAGAGACTGGTGTGGTCCCCACCCAGCCCAGCGTGTTCCCTGGTCAAGGAGGGTTTGGTGCCCATGCTGTACTACCGTTTCCATCCCAGGGTGGCATGGTACCCGTCCTAGATACGTACGGTTTTCAGCTTATAGTGACGTGGTGTGCTCGTCCTTAAAGATCTTCCCAACCTGGCTGGCTTGGGCCTTGTCTTCACCCGGCCCATCCTTCTCTTACCATCCCTTTAAAGAGGTCGACGGCTAAACTTACCGTGGTCCCCGACCCGCAGTCCATTGTCTTCTGTCCAGACTGGCATGGTACCCAGCCCAGACCGCCGTGGTCTCAGGGTACACAACATTTCATTCTGCCATTGTTCCTGGCTAGCGGCGTGATGATACAGCGAACCCTAAGAGACAATATCCTTCTCAGTTACACTGGAAAGGAAAAATTTTACTAAGGAAAATGGAAGAGATGTAAGGAAGAATTCTTGTTTCTGTTGTTATAATCAGTGATAAAAATGGACAAGAAACTATTTTATTGTTTTCAAGTGGACATCCTCTGTGCTAGTGACTGTGTTGATGATAAACCTTCAGGTAATAGCGGAGAAGGAGAGATTTTGAAGGATTTAGAGATAGTTTCTCCACTACTGGGGCCAGTTCGTGGTACACTTCCATCAGCGTCCTTTTGTTTTCACCTTCACATAGTCAGTTTTACTGGCTTCTATTACTCTTTTGACCTCTGCAATCTATTCTTTAGTATCTGTAAAGATATCATCAAGTATACCAATGTATTTAACATGATCATTTATATTTTCGTTTTGTTGTTTCTCCTGAATCATTGTTACAATCAATAACTCATCTATACTAATGATGGCATTTGTTTATCCCACTCGGAAATATTCCATCAGCCATGTCGTCACTTTTACTTGTCTCAACGTTATTTTCCAAACTCAGTAAGATATAGTCACGTGCACAGATATGGGAGGAAATTTTCTCAGCAGTCCAGAGTGCTTATATCAAAAAAAAAAATACCAGCTTCGGTCATGAAATATGTTCTCATTACATAGAATCCAGGTTGACTAAAGTGGTCTTCTGCCAACAACATATGACGGAGATATGTACATTATTATGGCAGGAGATGATTTGAAACATTACTTAGTAAAGTAACTCTAGCCTTCAGTGATGTCCAAACTATTGTTAATGTGTAGGCAAAATGAATATCTTTGATCCTGGACGAAAACAGATTTTGAAGTCAGATGTAAGAATTAAGTGCTGTAATGGGTTTAGGGAAAATGTGAGAGATGAGTTACGTGTATACCACGGCAGAGGTAGTCTTCAACATGCAATGTCCAGTGGGGTGAATCAGAGAGTGAATTTAACTATTATCAGTAATATAAAAACGTTGCCATATAATCAGACCATGATATGCGATCAGCGCCTTTCTATGGGTAATCATGCCTGTAACACAAGACATAACCAGTCGACTGGATATTCATGTTTCTGTCTTTCTTATAACTGGTGTTCCTGGACACTGTGCTTAGTGTCCTTGGCTGAAACAGGTGAGGCAATTTTGAAGGTAGACTCATACAAGAACAAGATACCTTAACTCTGAGAACTGATGATAAAACGACATAGTTTCATCGTACAGTGGTAGATGAGAGACTATGTATTAAGAGTATTGGAAACACTGGAGAGCAGGATTCTTGGAGAGTAGTATGAAGGATTATGACGAGTAACGCTAGTCAGAGGTATTGTTTACTGGGTGCGTAACCTTAACACATGAAATGGCAAGACGACATAGAGATAAGATTAAACAGGAGAACAAGGATTTGCTGGTAGGAACTATAACCACTAACATAAACAGAAAATTGTTGTAACCAGAACGGAAATCTGGTCACAAAACTCTCCCGATGATGTAACCAGATAAACCAGCGAAAATCACAGAACTAGACATATAGTAAAGGAACAACATGTGACTGAAAATTGAGCTGGCATTAGGATATGAAAAACAATTCGATGAAACATGGACTCTAGTGCTGGACATGTCTCAGTGGACGAGTCAGCCCCACCGTGGAGGTTGTCTGCCACTCCAACACTATGTTGTCCGCGGACTAATCTATCTATACTGATCGGAGTCGAAGGTAGTCATACTTTTACCAGAGAGTGTAAGTTAGTGTGATAGCAGGTGGGCTTACTGCTAGATGAAGGCGAAATAAGGCCAAACTACAGCTGTAACACAAATACAGGAAGTGCGATCTCTTTAAAGACTGTGTCCTAATAACAGGTTTCTTGAGTTCCTTTTGAACATTATGAACTGAACAAGACAGATAACCTTTTGATATAGGATATCACGCAACGAAGACATGGCTAAGATTTCAAATGATATTTTCACATCTGTATTTTCAGCAGAAGATCCTAAATCCAGTTCCGTTACAAGAGGGGAAATGTTTGACACACGATCATAAGAGTTGAGGATACAGGGTCAGCACTGAATGATATCAAATTGATAAAGCATCATGCCCAGTTAAGTCTTATCTGAGGGCAATGAAAGAGACAAAATTTGAGGAGGTTAAACCCTTGACTACTCTCATCAGTAAGTCACTTGCTGAGGGGAAAGTTCCAGGGGAATGGAAACTTGCTAGTGTAACCCCCATTTCCGAAATGGGTAATAAATTACTGCCTGTAGATTATCGTTCAGTCTGCTGAACGTCTGTATTCGGTAAACTTATAAAAACCAACATTCGGGATCCACTTGATATATGACCCTCAACATGGTCTTCGACGAAATCGTTCATGTGTGGCAAATCTGCTTGATCTATTTAACGATATAATCAATATGTATGATGACAGTAAAGCAGCAGATGTCAGCTATCTAGGTTTTCAAAAAGCATTCGATTAAGTTCCACATCACAGGTTACTAAGTAAAGTTAAGTCGCGTGGTATAGATAAAGTTGTACTTCGGTGATTAGATAACTTTTTTTGTTGGTCGTAAACATAGAATTGTGATTAATGGTCAAGCTTCAGAATAGCTAAACGTAACAAGTGGTGTACCACAAGGATCAATCTTGGGACCGGTTCTCTTTCTCATACATATCAATGACATTAATAATCGACCGCATTGTAAGATATTGAAACTTGCAGTGAATACAAAGCTGAGGTATGAATCTACAATAGAAATATTGAACGTCTACAGCTTCTAAAGGATATAGACATAGGGATGGACTGAGCTCAGGTGACAAACAATTCTATTATCGATAAGTACAAACTTTTACATGTCGGTACTACAAATGAAAAGGCAGGCTACAGTATGACTTCAGTTGAACTGCAAAAGATAAATGAAAAATAAAACACTGGTGATACAATCTCTGGTGATCTAGAGCTAAGTAAATAGTGCAGAGAAGGAGTTAAGGAAGCAAATGAAATTGTTGGATTTATAGGTAAGGTTATAGAGTTTAAGTGAAGGGAAAGTATCCCACTCTTTACATGTCACTCGTGTGTACCCATTTTAAGTATTGTGTTCAGCACTGGTCATCCTACTTGAGGAAAAACATAGAAAGAATAGAGAGAGTACAGAGACGAGCTGCCAAGATGATTCCCTCACTGAGAAACAAATCTAGTGAGAGCCAGCCACACGACTTGAACCTACTTAGTATAAAAAAGACAAGGTTGAGGAGTGATCTGATACAGGCATTCAAGATTATCAGTCGTTTTACCTCAATTGAAGCGAAATTCCTTTTCTTCAACAGGATTTTTGACGTATGGAATGATTTATCAGATAGAGTGGTTGAAAGCAGTATCATAGATATGTTTAAGAATAGATTTGATAAAAATTTGTCCTCCAAATTTAGACTGACAATATTTGCGCCTTCTTGGCTAGAGGATAAGTTTTTGATATTTTTCTGTTTTTAATGTGTACTTATTTTTGCTCTTACCACACTGAGCTATGACTGTCATATCTCTTCCACTATCACAAGCATCCTCGAAGGGACCTAGTAATCTATTGCTCTTTGAATTCCTTTGTAGAACTGTTGGCACACTGAGACGAAAGTATATAATATGTCATGTCTAAACGTAACTTGTATGTGAGCAGTTTTGGTCGGAGAAATACTTTCAACAAGGTCAAGGTATTGGCTGACAATAATACTCTTTTTATGGCGACTTGATTCAGTACACTGAGGCAATGGAAGAGATCTTGAATAATTTTCATTTCATGTATTTCTAACATGGGAGACCCATCTAGTGTTCTGGATTAAGTTCTAATCAGGTGTAAAAGAATATTCTACAGCATAGCGGCAATAGATGAGATGAACGTCAATGAAAAGTAGAGCTTGATGCGTTTTATCCAAGAACATTTAAAGAAACCAGTTATGATGTAGGCAGTAGTCTATACTTGGGCGAATAAATCCTTTGTAGATATGAAACAGCTGGTGACAAAAAAGTTGTTCACGTTACCTATACAACACACCCAACTCTTGGGAAGCAGTCTTTGTGATGTTGATTATATGGGGTTTTCATAACAGAGTGGAGAATATGGATATGCCAAGCATGTTTACATTACAACATGGTTGAATTGTGGTATATTGACATAGAACAGAGGGAAGCTAAATGATTCTTAGAAAGAGTTATAGGGAGGAATTGCGTTCCAGCACTATCAAATTATGAAAGGTTCCTGCTTCCCCAACCCAATACGCTGCAAAGGTTGCGAATTGAGAGGAAATATGATCGGTAAGCGAAAGAGAACGAGTATTAAGGGAAGGAGAGGAAGGAGGGGAGGAAAAGTGAGTTTAAGTATGGAGCGTGAAGTCATCAGCATAACAGTGAACAGACTTAGAAGTAGAAGAGAAGACCCTTTATTGAGAGAAGAGAGAGTAGGTTATGGGACAGAACCCGGAGGAAGACCACTGTTGATAGGATAGAAAGGGGAAGTCGCTCTATCGAAGACTACTGCAATGGAACGGCCTAAGAGAAAACCATGCATTAGAGAACAGAGAGACGCAGTGACACCAAAGGAAGGAGTTTAGAAAGCAAAGACTTATGCCACACACTGTCAATTGTTCTGGAGATGTCGAAGGTTACGATGAAAGTTTCACCAAGTTCCCTCAGACAGGAGGATGAGAGGTGAGTCACGTGGGAGAGATGTTCACCTGTAGACCTTGCACTGGGAAATCCATACTGGCAATCTGAAAGGGAACCGGATTCGAACTGTTACTAATCAGGAACGACTTAGACTTTGGAGAGTAAGAAGAAAATAGAAAAAGAAATAAAGATGTCTGTGTGTGTTATATGTTGTCAAGTGGTGATTACGAGGAAAAGTGTGTGTTGGATTATGGTTGGATGGCACCGCACTAGTTTCCAATGCGAGCATTTTAGGCGACTGGGAACTGTTTTGCGGTATATAAGCGATCACTGAAAAAATAAGTATAAAGCAATAAGAATTCTATTTAGCTCAGGAAATCTTCACACACAAACACTGCCATGCAGTGAGGTTCTATCAGATATCTTTGATATCAGTATAACAATTCACTTAAATCACTTCAATACCTCGATGTTTCTTACGGTAGTTTTATGCTGTGGCATAACTCTTGATGACAAGAACTAGCTCATGGAATCTTGGTAAAACTTTTGCTCTGTGAAGTTGGAATATTTCTTAACCAGTGTTAAGCCATATCGTGCGGTAGGCAGCCCATCAACTTTTTATGATGATAAAAACATAGTGATTAATATCAACAGTCAGACTCCCTGAGACAGTGTAACATAGATGAACAGAGCAATTCATACGTATAAGTCAGGCGACACAGGATTCATGATGATAATCTAAACTTTTTATTATTTTGATTTAAATTACGAATATGACAGAGAGACTAATTGTACAATGCGAAATATATGTTTGCAAAAGATAAAGAAAATTTGACTAAAGATATATTTGATTTAGGCAGAGATTGACGTTATAAGAATAGCATTATAAGGTCACTATTGGTGTTGTCACAATAGAATTCGTTATAGAATAAAACAACATGCTGTTGAGAATCATTAGTCACCATCACCAGCAGCCGCGCCAGACACCAATCTTCTGACGACTGTGATACATGATCGTTCCTCACCCGCCACATCCTCAACCATTACCACACACCCTGTCGGCAACGCCATCCTGCTCCTGTGCATCCCTTCACATGTATCCTCACGTATCTTCCACACATTTTCTCGATCTGTATTCCTCACCATACCTAAGCACTCTATGTGCTTCCCAACGATTCTTCCATCCTTCGGTGACTTCCCCAATCCTCATACTCCCCCACCTTCTTTAGACCTTTCAAGTTGTTTCGTACGCTTTTTCGTCCGTGACGCGTACCCAAGCCCTGTCATTCATACGCTTTCAAGAACATTTGAATATATGTAAGCGTTTCCAACAGGCTCTCCCTCATCTATAGACTATACTCTTCACCAATCCCTCTCGTTACTGGAGACGATCTCAGAAGCACCTCCATTCTTTTAACCGTTACGACATTTTCCTTCATTCTATTATACAAAATCAAACCCATTTTATCTTCCTACTCTTCGCTCGTCACATGTTTCCAAGTGCATCTCCACCTCTTCAACCGCATTCTTGCTTCCTCCCCACACACACACATACACATATACATATATACACACTTATATATATATATATATATATATATATATATATATATATATATATATATATATATATATATATATATATATATATATATATATATATATGTATGTGTATAAATTCTTTATTATACTTTGTCGCTGTCTCCCGCGTTAGCGAGGTAGCACAAGAAAACAGACGAAAGAATGGCCCAACCCACCCATATACACATGTATATACACATACACGTCCACACACGCACATATACATACCTATACATCTCAAGGCATACATGTATATAAACTTACAGACATATACATATATATATATATATATGTACATAATTCATACTGTCTGACCTTATTCATCTCCGTCGCCACCCCGCCACACATGAAATAACAACCCCCTCCCCACGCATGTGCACGAGGTAGTGCTAGGGAAAGGCAACAAAGGCCACATTCGTTCACACTCATTCTCTAGCTGTCATGTATAATGCACCGAAACCACAGCTCCCTTTCCACATCCAGAACCTAGAGAACTTTCCATGCTTTCCCCAGACGCTTCACATGCCCAGGTTCAATCCATTGATAGCTAGTCGACCACGGTATACCACATCGTTCCAATTCACTCTATTCTTTGCACATCTTTCACCCTCCTGCATGTTCCGGCCCCGATCACTGAAAATCTTTTTCACTCCATCTTTCCACCTCTAATTTGGTCTCCCACTTCTCCTCGTGACACATATTTCCTCTTTGTCAATGTTTCCTCACTCATTCTCTCCATATGACCAAACCATTTCAAAACATCCTCTTCTGCTCTCTCAACCACACTCTTTTTATTACAACATATCTCTCTCACCCTTTCATTACTTACTCGATCAAACCACCTCACACCACACACTGTTCTCAAACATCTCATTTCCAGCACATCCACCCTCCTCCGCACAACTCTATCTATAGCCCATGCCTCACAACCATACAACATTGTTGGAAACACTATTCCTTCAAACATACCCATTTTTGCTTTCCAAGATAGCGTTCTCGATTTCCACACATTTTTCAACGCTCGCAGAACTTTCGCCCCCTCCCCAACCCTATGATTCACTTCCGCTTCCATGGTTCCATCCGCTACCAAATCCACTCTCAGATATCTAAAACACTTCACTTCCTCCAGTTTTTCTCTATTCAAACTTACCTCCCCAAATGTCTCTCAACCCTACTGTACCTAATAACCTTGCTCTTATTCACATTTACTCTCAACTTTCTTCTTTCACACACTTTACCAAACTCAGCCACCAGCTTCTGCAGCTTCTCACCCGAATCAGCCACCAGCGCTGTATCATCAGCGAAGAACAACTGACTCCCTTCCCTAGATCTCTCATCCACAACAGACTGCATACTTGCCACTCCTTCCAAAACTCTTGCATTCACCTCTCTAACGACCCCATTCATAAACAAATTAAACAACCATGGAGACATCACGCACCCCTACTGCAACCCAACATTCACTGAGAACCAATCACTTTCCTCTCTTACTACACGTACACATGCCTTACATCCTCGATAAAAACTTTTCACTGCTTCTAACAACTTACCTTCTACACCATATATTCTTAATACCTTCCACAGAACATCTCTATCAACTCTATCATATGCCTTCTCCAGATTCATAAACGCTACATACAAATCCATTTGCTTTTCTAAGTATTTCTCACATACATTTTTCAAAGCAAACACCTGATCCACACATCCTCTACCACTTCTGAAACCACACTGCTCTTCCCCAGTCTGATGCTCTGTACACGCCTTCACCCTCTCAATCAATACCCTCCCATGTAATGCCCTAGGAATACTCAACAAACTTATATCGCTGTAATTTAACCGCTCACTCTTATCCCCTTTGCCTTTGTACAATGGCACTATGCAAGCATTCCGACAGTCCTCAGACACCTCACCATGAGTCATACATTAAATTACCTTACCAACCAGTCAACAATACAGTTACCCCCTTTTTTAATAAATTCCACTGCAATACCATCTAAACCCGCTGCCTTGTCGGCTTTCATCTTCCGCAAAGCTTTTACTACCTCTTCTCTGTTTGCCAAATCATTCTCCCTAACGCTCTCACTTTGCACACCACCTCGACCAAAACACCCTATATCTGCCACTCTATCATCAAACACATTCAACAAACCTCCAAAATACTCACGCCATCTCCTTCTCATATCACCACTACTTGTTATCACCTCCCCATTAGCCCCCTTTTCTGATGTTCCCATTTGTTTCCTTGTCTTACGCACTTTATTTACCTCCTTCCAAACATCTTCTTATTCTCCCTAAAATTTAATGATACTCTCTCACCCCAACTTTCATTTGCCCACTTTTTCGCCTCACACCTTTCTCTTGAGCTCCTGCCTAATTCTTTTATACATCTCCCAGTCATTTGCATTATTTCCCTGCAAAAACCGTCCAAATGCCTCTCTCTTCTCTTTCACTAATGATCTTACTTCTTCATCCCACCACACACTACCCTTCTAATCTGCCGACCTCCCACGCTTCTCATGCCACAAGCGTCTTTGGCACAAGTCATCACTACTTCCCTAAATACATCCCATTCCTCCCCCACTCCTCTTACGTCCTTTGTTCTCACCTTTTTCCATTCTGTACTCAGTCTCTCCTGGTACATCCTCACACAAGTCCCCTTCCCAAGCTCACTTACTCTCACCATTCTCTGCATCCCAACATTCTCTCTTCTTTTTTGAAAATCTCTACAAATCTTCACCTTCGCCTCCACAAGATAATGATCAGACATCCTCCAGTTGCACCACTCAGCATATTAACATCCAAAAGTCTCTTCGCTCGCCTATCAATTAACACGTAATCCAATAGCTCTCTCTGGCCATCTCTCTTACTTACATACATTTTTATTTTTTTATTATACTTTGTCGCTGTCTCCCGCGTTTGCGAGGTAGCGCAAGGAAATAGACGAAAGAAATGGCCCAACCCCCCCCCCCCCCATACACATGTATATACATACGTCCACACACGCAAATATACATACCTACACAGCTTTCCATGGTTTACCCCAGACGCTTCACATGCCCTGATTCAATCCACTGACAGCACGTCAACCCCGGTATACCACATCGCTCCAATTCACTCTATTCCTTGCCCTCCTTTCACCCTCCTGCATGTTCAGGCCCGGTCACACAAAATCTTTTTCACTCCATCTTTCCACCTCCAATTTGGTCTCCCTCTTCTCCTCGTTCCCTCCACCTCAGACACATATATCCTCTTGGTCAATCTTTCCTCACTCCTCTCCATGTGCCCAAACCACTTCAAAACACCCTCTTCTGCTCTCTCAACCACGCTCTTTTTATTTCCACACATCTCTCTTACCCTTACGTTACTCACTCGATCAAACCACCTCACACCACACATTGTCCTCAAACATCTCATTTCCAGCACATCCATCCTCCTGCGCACAACTCTATCCATAGCCCACGCCTCGCAACCATACAACATTGTTGGAACCACTATTCCTTCAAACATACCCATTTTTGCTTTCCGAGATAATGTTCTCGACTTCCACACATTCTTCAAGGCTCCCAGAATTTTCGCCCCCTCCCCCACCCTATGATCCACTTCCGCTTCCATGGTTCCATCCGCTGCCAGATCCACTCCCAGATATCTAAAACACTTCACTTCCTCCAGTTTTTCTCCATTCAAACTCACCTCCCAATTGACTTGACCCTCAACCCTACTGTACCTAATAACCTTGCTCTTATTCACATTTACTCTTAACTTTCTTCTTCCACACACTTTACCAAACTCAGTCACCAGCTTCTGCAGTTTCTCACATGAATCAGCCACCAGCGCTGTATCATCAGCGAACAACAACTGACTCACTTCCCAAGCTCTCTCATCCCCAACAGACTTCATGCTTGCCCCTCTTTCCAAAACTCTTGCATTTACCTCCCTAACAACCCCATCCATAAACAAATTAAACAACCATGGAGACATCACACACCCCTGCCGCAAACCTACATTCACTGAGAACCAATCACTTTCCTCTCTTCCTACACGTACACATGCCTTACATCCTCGATAAAAACTTTTCACTGCTTCTAACAACTTTCCTCCCACACCATATATTCTTAATACCTTAATACCTTCCATATATATATATATATATGTATATATATATATATATATATATATATATATATATATATATATATATATATATATATATATCATATACATATATATCATATACATATATATATGATATATGTATATACATATATATATATATATATATATATATATATATATATATATATATATATATATATATATATATATATATATATATATATATATATATATATATATATATATATATATATATATATATATACCCCTGTGGATAGGGGGAAAAAAATACTTCAAACGCATTCCTCACGTGTCGTAGAAGGCGACTAAAGGGACGGGAGCGGGGAGCTGGAAACCCTCCCCTCCTTGTATTTTAACTTTATAAAAGTGGAAACTGAAGAAGGAGCCACGCATGACTGCGCATCTTCCTCGAGGGCTCAGATTGGGGTGTCTAAATGTGTGTGGATATAACAAAGATGAGAAAAAAGGAGAGACAGGTAGTATGTTTGAGGAAAGGAACCTGGAGGTTTTGCCTCTGAGTAAAACGAAGCTCAAATGTAAAGGGGAAGAGTGGTTTGGGAATGTCTTGGGAGTAATGTCAGGGGTTAGTGAGAGATCAAGAGCAAGGGAAGGAAGGGCACTACTCCTGAAATAGGGGTGGTAGGAGTATGTGATAGAGTGTAAGAAAGTAAACTCTAGATTGATATGGGCAAAACTGAAAGTGGATGGAGAGGTGGGTGATTATTGGTGCATAAGCACCTGGAAATGACAAGAAAGATCATGAGAGGAAAGTGTTTTGGGAGCCACTGAGTGAGTGTGTTAGTAGTTTTGATGCACGAGACCGGGTTATAGTGATGGGTGATTTGAATTCAAAGGTGAATAATGTGGCAGTTGAGGGAATAATTGGTATACATTAGGTGTTCAGTGTTGTAAATGGTAAAGAGCTTGTAGTTTTTGTGTTGAAAAAGGACTGGTGATTAGGAATACTTGGTTTAAAAAGACAGATATACATAAGTATACGTATGTAAGTAGGAGAGATGGTCAGAGAGCGTTATTGGATTACGTGTTAATTGATAGGCGCGTGAAAGTGAGACTTTTGGATGTTAATGTGCTGAGAGGTGAAACTGGAGGGATTTCCGATCATTATCTTGTGGAGGCGAAGTTGAAGATTTGTATGGGTTTTCAGAAAGGAAGAGAGAATGTTGAGGTGAAAAGAGTGGTGCGTGTAAGTGAGCTTGGAAAGGAGACTTGTGTGAGGAAGTACCAGGAGAGACTGAGTACAGAATGGAAAAAGGTGAGAACAAAGTACGTAAGGGGAGTGGGGGAGGATTGGGATATATTTAGGGGAGCATTGATGGCTTGCGCAAAATATGCTTGTGGCATGAGAAGCGTGGGAGGTGGGCATATTAGAAAGGGTAGTGAGCTGTGGTATGAAAATATAATATTATTAGTGAAAGAGAAGAGAAAGGCATTTGGACGAATTTTGTAGGGAAATAATAGAAATGGCTGGGAGATGTATAAAAGAAAGGAGCAGGAGTTCAAGAGAAAGGTGCAAGAGGTTAAAAAGAGGGCAAATGAGAGTTGGGGTGAGAGAGTATCATTAAATTTTAGGGAGAATAAAAAGATGTTTTGGAAGTAGGTAAATAAAGTGCGTAAGACGGGGGGCAAATAGGAACTTCAGTGAAGGGTGCTAATGGGGAGGTGATAACAAGTAGTGGTGACGTGAGAAGGAGATGGAGTGGGTATTTTGAGGGTTTGTTGAATGTGTTTGATGATAAAGCGTCAGATACAGGGTGTTTTGGTCGAAGTGGTGGGCATAGTGAGAGGGTTAAGGAAAATGATTTGGTAAACAGAGAAGAGGTAGTAAAAGCTTTGCGGAAGATGAAAGCCAGAAGGCAGTGGGTTTGGATGGTATTGCAGTGGAATTTACTAAAAAAGGGGGTAACTGTATTGTTGACTGGTTGGTAAGGATATTCAATGTATGTATGGCTCATGGTGAGGTGGCTGAGCATTGGCGGAATGCTTACATATTGCAATTGTACAAAGCCAAAGGGGATAAAAGTGAGTGCTCAAATTACAGGAGAAGTTTGTTGATTATTCCTGGGAAATCATATGTGAGGGTATTGAGTGAGAGGGTGAAGGCATATACAGAGCATCAGACTGGGGAAGAGTAGTGTGGTTCCAGAAGTGGTAGAGGATGTGTGGATCAGGTATTTGCTTTGAAGAATGTATGTGAGAAATACTTAGAAATGCAAATGGATTTGTATATAGCTTTTATGGATCTGGAAAAGGCATATGATAGAGTTGATAGAGATGCTCTGTGGAAGTTATGAAGAATATATGGTGTGGGAGGCAAGTTGTTAGAAGCAGTGACAAGTTTTTTCGAAGATGTAAGGTATGTGTAAGTGTAGGAAGAGAGGAAAGTGATTAGTTCTCAGTGAATATAGGTTTGCGGCAGGGGTGTGTGATTTCTCCATGGTTGTTTAACTTCTTTATGGATGGAGATTTTAGGGAGGTGAATTCAAGAGTTTTGGAAAGTGGGGCAAGTATGCAGTCTGTTGTGTATGAGAGAGCTTGGGAAGTGAGTCAGTTGTTGTTCGCTGATGATACAGCGCTAGTGGCTGATTCATCTGAGAAACTGCAGTAGCTGGTGACTGAGTTTGGTAAAGTGTGTGGAAAGCTGGATGTGGAAAGTTCCCTTTCTACATCCAGGCCCCACAGAACTTTCCATGGTTTACCCCAGACGCTTCGCATGCCCTGTTTCAATCCATTGACAGTACGTCGACCACGGTACACCACATCGTCCCAATTCACTCTATTCCTTGCACGCCTTTCACCCTCCTGCATGTTCAGGCCCCGATCACATAAATTCTTTTTCACTCCATCTTTCCGCTTCCAATTTGGTCTCCCACTTCTCCTCGTTCCCTCCACCTCTGACACATATATCCTCTTGGTCAATCTTTCCTCACTCATTCTCTCCGTGTGACCAAACCATTTGAAAACACCCTTCTTCTGCTCTCTCAACCACACTCTTTTTACTACCACACATCTCTCTTACCCTATCATTAATTACTCGACCAAACCTACTCACCCCACATATTGTCTTCAAACATCTCATTTCCAGCACATCCAACCTCCTGCGCACAACTCTATCCATAGCCCACGCCTCGCAACCATACAGCATTGTTGGAACCAATATTCCTTCAAACAAACCCATTTTTGCTTTCCGAGATAATGTCCTCGACTTCCTAACATTCTTCAACGCTCCCAGAATTTTCGACCCCTCTCCCACCCTATGATTCACTTCCACCTCCATTGTTCCATCCGCTGCCAAATCCACTCCGAGATACCTAAAACACTTCACTTCCTCCAGTTTTTCTCCATTCAAACATACCTCCCAATTGACTTGACCCTCAACCCTATTGTACCTAATAACCTATATATATATATATATATATATATATATATATATATATATATATATATATATATATATATATATATATATATATATTCCTATGAGTCCGCGGGGAAAATGAAACACGAAAAGTTACCAAGTGCACTTTCGTGTAATAATCATATCATCAGAGGAGACACAAGAGAGAAATATAACAGTCAGTTGAGATACATCGAAGAGACGAAGCTAGGACCCCATTTGGTAAACATGTGATTGTCCAAAACATATAACGACAATCACATGTTTACCAAATGGCGTCCTAGCTTCGCCTCTTCGATGTATATCAACTGACTGTTATATTTCTCTCTTGTGTCTCCCCTGATGATGTGATTATTACACGAAAGTACACTTGGGAACTTCTCGTGTTTCATTTTCCCCGTGGACTTATAGCATTATCTTGATCACGCGCAAAATTGTGATCCTTTCCAATATATATATATATATATATATATATATATATATATATATATATATATATATATATGTTATCCCTAGGGATAGGGGAGAAAGAATACTTCCCACGTATTCCCTGAGTGTCGTAGAAGGCGACTAAAAGGGAAGGGAGCGGGGGGCTGGAAATCCTCCCCTCTCATTTTTCTTTTTTTTTTTTTTCAAAACAAGGAACAGAGAAGGGGGCCAGGTGAGAATATTCCCTCAAAGGCCCAGTCCTCTATCGCGGGAAATGGCGAATAGTATGAAAAAAAAGTGTATATATATATATATATATATATATATATATATATATATATATATATATATATATATATATATATATATATATATATTTATATTTATTTTATTATACTTTGTCGCTGTCTCCCGCGTTTGCGAGGTAGCGCAAGGAAACAGACGAAAGAAATGGCCCAACCCCCCCCATACACATGTATATACATACGTCCACACACGCAACTATACATACCTACACAGCTTTCCATGGTTAACCGCAGACGCTTCACATGCCCTGATTCAATCCACTGACAGCACGTCAACCCCGGTATACCATATCGCTCCAATTCACTCTATTCCTTGCCCTCCTTTCACCCTCCTGCATGATCAGGCCCCGATCACACAAAATCTTTTTCACTCCATCTTTCCACCTCCAATTTGGTCTCCCTCTTCTCCTCGTTCCCTCCACCTCCGACATATATATACTCTTGGTCAATCTTTCCTCACTCATTATCTCTATGTGCCCAAACCACTTCAAAACACCCTCTTTTGCTCTCTCAACCACGCTCTTTTTATTTCCACACATCTCTCTTACCCTTACGTTACTCACTCGATCAAACCACCTCACACCACACATTGTCCTCAAACATCTCATTTCCAGCACATCCATCCTCCTGCGCACAACTCTATCCATAGCCCACGCCTCGCAACCATACAACATTGTTGGAACCACTATTCCTTCAAACATACCCATTTTTGCTTTCCGAGATAATGTTCTCGACTTCCACACATTCTTCAAGGCCCCCAGAATTTTCGCCCCCTCCCCCACCCTATGATCCACTTCCGCTTCCATGGTTCCATCCGCTGCCAGATCCACTCCCAGATATCTAAAACACTTCACTTCCTCCAGTTTTTCTCCATTCAAACTCACCTCCCTATTGACTTGACCCTCAACCCACCTGTACCTAATAACCTTGCTCTTATTCACATTTACTCTTAACTTTCTTCTTTCACACACTTTACCAAACTCAGTCACCAGCTTCTGCAGTTTCTCACATGAATCAGCTACCAGCGCTGTATCATCAGCGAACAACAACTGACTCACTTCCCAAGCTCTCTCATCCACAACAGACTTCATACTTGCCCCTCTTTCCAAAACTCTTGCATTTACCTCCCTAACAACCCCATCCATAAACAAATTAAACAACCATGGAGACATCACACACCCCTGCCGCAAACCTACATTCACTGAGAACCAATCACTTTCCTCTCTTCCTACACGTACACATGCCTTACATCCTCGATAAAAACTTTTCACTGCTTCTAACAACTTTCCTCCCACACCATATATTCTTAATACCTTTCACAGAGCATCTCTATCAACTCTATCATATGCCTTCTCCAGATCCATAAATGCTACATACAAATCCATTTGCTTTTCTAAGTATTTCTCACATACATTCTTCAAAGCAAACACCTGATCCACACATCCTCTACCACTTCTGAAACCACACTGCTCTTCCCCGATCTGATGCTCTGTACATGCCTTCACCCTCTCAATCAATACCCTCCCATATAATTTACCAGGAATACTCAACAAACTTATACCTATGTAATTTGAGCACTCACTCTTATCCCCTTTGCCTTTGTACAATGGCACTATACACGCATTCCGCCAATCCTCAGGCACCTCACCATGAGTCATACATACATTAAATAACCTTACCAACCAGTCCACAATACAGTCACCCCCTTTTTTAATAAATTCCACTGCAATACCATCCAAACCTGCTGCCTTGCCGGCTTTCATCTTCCGCAAAGCTTTCACTACCTCTTCTCTGTTTACCAAATCATTTTCCCTAACCCTCTCACTTTGCACACCACCTCGACCAAAACACCCTATATCTGCCACTCTATCATCAAACACATTCAACAAACCTTCAAAATACTCACTCCATCTCCTTCTCACATCACCACTACATGTTATCACATCCCCATTTGCGCCATTCACTGAAGTTCCCATTTGCTCCCTTGTCTTACGCACTTTATTTACCTCCTTCCAGAACATATTCTTATTCTCTCTAAAATTTAATGATACTCTCTCACCCCAACTCTCATTTGCCCTTTTTTTCACCACTTGCACCTTTTTGCTTTGTCGCTGTTTCCCGCGTTTGCGAGGTAGCGCAAGGAAACAGACGAAAGAAATAGCCCA
>NC_092243.1:28573291-28705791 GCF_036320965.1 Panulirus ornatus | reverse complement strand
GGGAACTTCAGTGAAGGGCGCAAATGGGGAGGTGATAACAAGTAGTGGTGATGTGAGAAGGAGATGGAGTGAGTATTTTGAAGGTTTGTTGAATGTGTTTGATGATAGAGTGGCAGATATAGGGTGTTTTGGTCGAGGTGGTGTGCAAAGTGAGAGGGTTAGGGAAAATGATTTGGTAAACAGAGAAGAGGTAGTAACAGCTTTGCTGAAGATGAAAGCCGGCAAGGCAGCAGGTTTGGATGGTATTGCAGTGGAATTTATGAAAAAAGGGGGTAACTGTATTGTTGACTGGTTGGTAAGGTTATTTAATGTATGTATGACTCATGGTGAGGTGCCTGAGGATTGGCGGAATGCGTGCATAGTGCCATTGTACAAAGGCAAAGGGGATAAGAGTGAGTGCTCAAATTACAGAGGTATAAGTTTGTTGAGTATTCCTGGTAAATTATATGGGAGGGTATTGATTGAGAGGGTGAAGGCATGTACAGAGCATCAGATTGGGGAAGAGCAGTGTGGTTTCAGAAGTGGTAGAGGATGTGTGGATCAGGTGTTTGCTTTGAAGAATGTATGTGAGAAATACTTAGAAAAGCAAATGGATTTGTATATAGCATTTATGGATCTGGAGAAGGCATATGATAGAGTTGATAGAGATGCTCTGTGGAAGGTATTAAGAATATATGGTGTGGGAGGCAAGTTGTTAGAAGCGGTGAAAAGTTTTTATCGAGGATGTAAGGCATGTGTACGTGTAGGAAGAGAGGAAAGTGATTGGTTCTCAGTGAATGTAGGTTTGCGGCAGGGGTGTGTGATGTCTCCATGGTTGTTTAATTTGTTTATGGTTGGGGTTGTTAGGGAGGTGAATGCAAGAATTTTGGAAAGAGTTGCAAGAATGAAGTCTGTTGGGGATGAGAGAGCTTGGGAAGTGAGTCAGTTGTTGTTCGCTGATGATACAGCGCTGGTGGCTGATTCATGTGAGAAACTGCAGAAGCTGGTGACTGAGTTTGGTAAAGTGTGTGGAAGAAGAAAGTTAAGAGTAAATGTGAATAAGAGCAAGGTTATTAGGTATAGTAGGGATGAGGGTCAAGTCAATTGGGAGTTGAGTTTGAATGGAGAAAAATTGGAGGAAGTGAAGTGTTTTAGATATCTGGGAGTGGATCTGGCAGCGGATGGAACCATGGAAGCGGAAGTGGATAATAGGGTGGGGGAGGGGGCGAAGATTCTGGGAGCCCTGAAGAATGTGTGGAAGTCGAGAACATTATCTCGGAAAGCAAAAATGGGTATGTTTGAAGGAATAGTGGTTCCAACAATGTTGTATGGTTGCGAGGCGTGGGCTATGGATAGAGTTGTGCGCAGGAGGATGGATGTGCTGGAAATGAGATGTTTGAGGACAATGTGTGGTGTGAGGTGGTTTGATCGAGTAAGTAACGTAAGGGTAAGAGAGATGTGTGGAAATAAAAAGAGCGTGGTTGAGAGAGCAGAAAAGGGTGTTTTGAAATGGTTTGGGCACTTGCAGAGAATGAGTGAGGAAAGATTGACCAAGAGGATATATGTGTCGGAGGTGGAGGGAACGAGGAGAAGAGGGAGACCAAATTGGAGGTGGAAAGATGGAGTGAAAAAGATTTTTTGTGATCGGGGCCTGAACATGCAGGAGGGTGAAAGGAGGGCAAGGAATAGAGTGAATTGGAGCGATGTGGTATACCGGGGTTGACGTGCTGTCAGTGGATTGAATCAAGGCATGTGAAGCGTCTGGGGTAAACAATGGAAAGCTGTGTAGGTATGTATATTTGCGTGTGTGGACGTATGTATATACATGTGTATGGGGGTGGGTGGGTTGGGCCATTTCTTTCGTCTGTTTCCGTGCGCTACCTCGCAAACGCGGGAGACAGCGACAAAGCAAAAAAAAAAATATATATATATATATATATATATATAGGGAGCGGGGGGCTGGAAATCCTCCCCTCTCGTTTTTTTTTTTTTTTCCAAAAGAAGGAACAGAGGGGGCCAGTTGGGGATATTCCAAAAAAGGCCCAGTCCTCTGTTCTTAGCGCTACCTCGCTAACGCGGGAAATGGCGAATAGTTTAAAAGAAAGAAAAGATATATATATATATATATATATATATATATATATATATATATATATATATATATATATATATATATATATATATATATATATATATATATATATATATATATATATATATATATATATATATATATATATATATATATATATATATATATATATATGTTATCCCTGGGGATAGGGGAGAAAGAATACTTCCCACGTATTCCCTGCGTGTCGTAGAAGGCGACTAAAAGGGGAGGGAGCGGGGGGCTGGAAATCCTCCCTTCTCATTATTTTTTTTTAATTTTCCAAAAGGAACAGAGAACGGGGCCAGGTAAGGATATTCCCTCAGAGGCCCATTCCTCTGTTCTTAACGCTACCTCGCTAATGCGGGAAATGGCGAATAGTTTAATAAAAAAAAAAAAAAAAAAATATATATATATATATATATATATATATATATATATATATATATATATATATATATATATATATATATATATATATATATATATATATATATATATATATGTTTTTATATATATATGCCTCATGAAATCTCATCATAAGTTCTGAAGATGTGCAAATTGGCTAGACAGACTTCTTTAAAAGTTGTCCAAGATGATGCTGGAGAAAGACAGTTTAATCCTCAGTAAGAAGCATAGATAAACATCGTAAGTTACCACGGAAAGTTGTGCTGGTAGTGTCAGTATGTTTCAAACCCCTACTCCGCAGCTGGGAATCAGCTGGAACCGGACAGGGAGAGAGGCAGTGATCGGCGGCTTTGAATGGAGAGACACACTGGTCTCCCCATTAAGTCTTCTCACCCCTTGTTGTCAAGTTTAGAAATGAATATATTTTTGAACTTTGACTTTGATTGTAAGTCTAAGAAGACTCCGGACTGATAAAAGTGCAAAGGAAGTGGAAAAAGAAAATTTCATATCCATCTGTAAGAAACCGGGAAGATAGGCTGAACTGCATGATAATTCTCTGGCGATTGTGGTTTGTAAGATACTGGAAAAGTTAATATGAAGACAAGGTGATGATTTTTCACCGAGGAAAGATTACCAAAGTGAGGGGCTACATGATTTAAAAAAATGGAGGCTTAGACATCTATGAGACCGTGAGTTCTTTCCAAAACAGAAGGGAAAGCTGGGTAGACTGTCGGTATCTTGACTACCAGATAGCATTTGACATTATACTGCATGGAAGGATGAATAAGAGGGAAGAATAAGAGGGAACAAAAGACACATGTCAAAGGAGCCATCTCCAGGTGGGTGGAGGTCACCAGTGGAGTGCCGCAGGGTATTGCTTTTGGAGTGTTACTCTTTTTAATATAAGTGAATGATTTGTCTAAAAGCTTGAACTCCATACTGAATGTGTTTGCTGATGATGCAGAGGTCATGAAGACTTGGTGGAAAACGAACAATATTCATATACTCAAAAAGCGAACAACATTGTATTTTTTACGAGTTGGTCTGATACACGATTGATGAAATACAACCTCAGCAAAAATACAGTTACAAGGATAGGACAGAGTCAAAAGGACCTTAATACGATTATCATATAGCAGCAAATAAGTTTCAGGATCCTCTTTGGAACAAGGACGTGGAGTCGGCATCATCCCTGAAGTATCACTAGAGTGCATATTAGGACAAAAGTAAAGGAGACAAACTATCTTGTAGAAAATATCACATTAGCTTTCAAGTCCATGGATAAGAATTCATTTAGGAAGCTGTTCACATCCTGCGTAAGACCAAAACTAGAAAATGCATCTCATGTTTGGCCACCGCAACTAAAGAACCACAAAGAACTAATAGAGAAGATCCAGAGAGGGGCAGTAAAGATGGTACCTGAATGAGTTACAGAGAAAGGTTAACTGCTTTGAATATGCCCACCTTGGAAGAGAGAGGAGTGAGGAATATCATGATTTCAACATTAAAGTTTTTAAAGCAAGTCGATGACGTAGACAGAGATAGAGGATATAACAAAAAATTCAACAAGAAGTTTGCTGTGAAAGGAAGTGCTATTATAGCATGACAATGGTGGATGATAGAAGGCGAATGACTGAGGAAATGGTTAATGCAGACAGCAGACGTAAAATCAAAAGCGTAATAAGAAATAATGCTCAGAAGATGGAGCCCAAGAATGAAAAACTCACAATTTTATGCGAGCGCACACACACACACACACACACACACACACACACACACACACACACACATACACACACATATACCTCCATAAGTCAGCTAGATTTCCTCTTTTCTTACTATGTCAAGTATTTTCATCATTTCACTGAAAACTAATATGATTCGTCTTTTCTGTCACACTCCTCAGATAGCATTCATGTCCTTCCGTAGCTTCTTATTCATAACTTAACTTTCCATCTATTCCTACTTATTCATTTCCCCACCTTCCGACGTGTGTCCATCTTGCCCTCATGTTGCTTCCTCCAGATCATATGGCCTCCTCCCTGATCTTCGCCAGCTACCTTACGCTGATATGTAACACCAGTTTATCCTACGCTGTCATCCTCAGTCGGTCACAGGTCATCATACAACCTGCTGAGTTATTCCTCTCTAAGCTTCTGTCGCCAGCCAATCTGTCCATCTTTTCTTCCCCTGTTCTGCCTTTTCGCCTTCTTTACCCCTTCACTCTGGTGCTGTGTGACCCTCTTCCCTCCCACTGGACAGTTTTACATCTCCCTCCTGACCCTCTGAACACCTGCTTTTCCTCCGGACCTTCATTGGTCCTTACCATCCTAGCCTACGGTTGTGCCCGTCCCCACTGGCTGGCTGCATACCTCCCTCACTGATCCGCCATAATCCTCTCCTTCACCCGTCCTATCTTGCCTGAGGCCGTCCTCACCTGACCTGCTCAGTATCTTCCTTCTCACATTCACTCATCCCTGGCCTGCTCTGTCCGCCCCAGTGCAACCTCTCCTATCCTTCCTGTCTGCTTTGTTTTTGCCCCTCATCCTTTTTCCTCCAGTCTCCATCCCACACCCTGCTCATCCTTCTATTAGGGCCTACCTCTTCTTCCCATCCTTCTCCATTTTCCACATCCCCATCCTGTTACCTATTCCTCCAGAGCGTTTGATTGTTGTGTCAGGTGGAATAAATGGGCGGGTCTAAGATTGGATTTCCTCCCAAGGATGAAAAATAATGGCGTACCTCAGTTGTAGCCATTACAGGAAGACTGATGTGGCCTTCTTCACAATGATCTGGCCGTGCGGGATGGCCAAAACACTCCTCCACACCCTGCTGGCCGGGAGTCCACCATTTATCACTCGGCTTCCAGGACTTGTTTGCTGCTTCCCCAGACTTGATTTTGGAGAAATTTGGTAACCACCGATATGACAGTTGTCTCATTTCGAAGTACGCGACGACAAGAAAGAAACAGGATTTTCATGTTGAACTCCAATTTGCCAGAAATTCTAAACTGAACATGTTCATACATACGTAATTACTCGAATATCCCTGGGAATATGGGAGAAAGAAATTACCCACGTATATTCCCTGCCTGTCGTAGGAGAACTCAAAGAAGGGGTGGGAGAGAGAGAGAGAGAGAGAGAGAGAGAGAGAGAGAGAGAGAGAGAGAGAGAGAGAGAGAGAGAGAGAGAGAACGCTCCCCTTCTTGTATCTCAGTTTCTAAAAGATGGAACAAAAATGAAGCCAAGCGAGGAGCTCTTATCCTCCTCCGAGGTTTTCAGGCTGGGGTGTCTGAATGTGTTTGGATGTAAACAAGTTATGAAGGAAGGAGAGATAGGTGGTATATTTGAGAATGGGAACCCAGAAATCAATTGGCAAACTATCTCTGGTATAGAGACTGAGTCTGTTAGACTTATCAACTTTTTTGAAGACAATTTTCTCTCCCAAATTGTCACCAAGCCGATTTGTTTTATTTCTTGCATCCCAGGAGTTTTTAGAAACTAAAACCCGTGTTGGAGAACACCTAGACACTTGTGATCATAACATGGTTAGGTTCGACGTAATTATCAAAAACCGATTCCCCTAAAACCAGTACTATCAATCCTAACTTTAAAATCGTGAATTCTAATGGCTTGCGTGACACATTAAAGAGTCTCTCACCCTTGTTGGTTTATGCCTAAAGGAATTATAGGCCAGTTCTAAGCGTCAGTTCATGCACCATCAAGTCACAGTCATTTCCATCCACGATAGAAGCAATGAAACCAAAAACAAATCTGAATGGTACTCCCAAGGTATCGCAAGAGCTATCCGGTGCAGAAATAAACTTTACAAGCTTAAGAAATCAGACATTGGTCCAAAACAGCAACGCAATGTAACCCAATAAGATACACGTAATAAGACAATAAGATACACGTGAAAGGTCTTATCAAAAGATGCCTAAGAGAAAATACGGAGTGTGTATTCTAAGAGACAGTGATATAGACCCTCAAATATTTTATAGATAAATCTTTGATGATAAGCATATAAAGAGTAAACGGGAATGGGGAACCAGTTATAGGTGAAGAAAACATAGCAACAACCATGAGCAGGTTTTTTTAGCTCTGTTTTTACATTAGAAAGCAGCGACACGAATTTTGAGACAGTGAGAAGAAGCACTCACATGATTCCAGAATTTACCGTTACGCTTAGAGAAGTATTAACACATATAGATAAGTTGAAGGCTAACAAAAGTCCAGGTCTTGATCCTTTTTATCGGCGAGTAATGTGAACATCAAACACGAAATTGTCAAACTGTCAACCTATTTTTTTACATAATTCTTGGTACTGGCGCTACTCTACCACCCACCAGTAGCTACTTATACCATCTTGAGGACTGAAGATGTCTTACCACCAACCATGTTTCCTACTAATGATGTTCTGCCATCCACAAGCACCTCTACATCACCCCGGGGACTGGTGCTGCTCTACCACCCGCTAATATTTCCACAAACCATCCGTAGGACTGGCGCTGTTCTAATAGCAACGAGTAATTAAACACACTATCCTGAAGACTGGCGATTCTACGACCCACCAGTAACTGTGCACACTATCCTTAGGATCCTCTAACATCCACCAGTAACTCCACACAACATCCTTAGGGGATAGCGCTAATCTACCACTTGTACCTCCACACTCCATCCTGATGACTGGCTCTACTTTACCACCTACCAGTACCTCCTCCTACAATCTTTGGGACTGGCGCTGCTCTACCAACCAGTAATACCTTCACATACCATTCTGAGGACTGGCTCATTTCCACCACCTACCAGTATCTCCACACTATCTTGAGGACTGGCACTGCTCTACCATCCAGCAGTAACTCCACACATCTTAGGGACTGGTGCTGCTCTGCCACTCACCAGTAACTTCACACATCATCTGTAGGACTAGCGTTGCTCTACCACCCGTTAGGAACTCCACACATCGTCCTGGAGACGGGTGCTGCATTTCCAAGCACCAGTATCTCGACACACCATCCGTAGGACTGGCGCTGTTCTACTACCTACCAGCAACTTCATACACCATCATGGGGACTGGCAGAGCTCTGTTACCCACCTGCACTTCTATACACCATCTGGGGATGGTGATGTCCTACTACCCACAAGGAACTCCACACACCATCATTAGGACTAGTGTTGCTCTACCAACTCGTATCTGCACGCACCATCCTGATGACTGGCGCTACCCTGCCACCTATAAGTACCTCCACCCACAATCCTGGAGACTGGAGCTGTTCTACCACTTACTAATACCATCACACTCCATCCTGGTGACGAGCGCAGCTCTACCACCGGCTGATTCTTCCATATACCTTCCTAGGGACTGAAGCAGAGCTACCACCCACCGGTACTTCCACTTACCATCCTGGGGATTGGCTTTGCTCTACCACCTATCAATACCTCCACACACCATCTTGGGGACTGGTAATGCCCTGCCACGTACCAGTAACTCCACGCACCATACTGGGAACTGGTGTTGCTCTACAACCAACCAGTATCTTTATACACCTTCTTGGGGGCTAACAATGCTCTACCACCCTCCAGTAACTCCATGCAACATCCTTGGGACTGACGTTCTTCCACGTTTTACATGCATCTCCACACACCATCCTGATAACAGGTGCTGCTCTACCACCTACCAGTACCCCTACCTGCAACCCTGGGGACTGTAGCTGCTCAACAATGAAATATACTTTCACACAATCCTGGAGTCGTGCGCAGCACTACCGCCAATCAAGTGTTCCATGCACCATCCTGGAGATTAGCTTTGCTCAACCACTCACTAAAGCTGCCACATACCATCACTGGGACTGGCGCTGCTCTACCACCAATAAGTATCTCTAAACATCCATCCTGGAGAATGGCGCTGCTATACCACTCGCCAGTTTCTATTGCACATCATCCTGGGGACTGGCGATGTTCTACCACCCACAAGGACTTCCCAACACCATCCTGGGGACTGACGTTGCCCTTTCACCTATCAGCAACTCCGCACATCCTGAGAACTGACATTGTTTTACTATTCACCAGTATCTACACACTTCATCCTTTACAACTCACCAGGTCTTCCAAACTCTATCCTGGGGACTAGTGCATATTCACCACTCACGAGTACCTCCACACACTATCTAGGGGGCTGTTGCAGCCTACCACCTACCAGTAACTCCATACACAATCCTGCGGACTAGCAGGCTTTACCACCCACCACTACACACACGGTCCTTAAGAATGACAGTCCTATACTACCCACTAGGACTTTCTAACGCCATCATCAGGACAGGCGATGCTCTATTGCACACCAGATTCTTCACACACCATCATGGGAACTGGCACTGCCTTACCACACACTAGTAACCCTGTACACCAACCTGGAAGCTGTTGATGCTTTACCGGTAATTCCATACATGATTGCGGGGACTGGCGATGTTATACCGCCAACCAGTAACTCCACACACCGTCATGGGGACGGAAGATGTTTTACCACCCACAAGTACCTACATACGCCATCCTAGGGACTCGTGCTTCTCTACCGCCCACCAAAGCTTCCACTCACCGTCCAGGGGACTGGTGCTGCACTACCACCTACCAGTATCTCAACACACCATCCGCAGGACTGGCGCTGCTCTACATCTAACTCCACATACCATTATGGGACTGGCAATGTTCTGCTTCCTAGTAGTAGGTCCACATCTTCCTGGGAACTGGTGATGCTTTACCGCCCATGAGTAACTCCACACACCATCATTGAGACTACTGTTCCTCAACCATCTATATGTATCTCCACGCATCATCCTGATGACTGGCAATTCCCTGCCACCTACAAGCACCTCAACCCATAATCCTGGGACTGCAGCTGCTCTACCAGAACACTAATACCTTCACATACCATCCTGGGGACGAGTGCAACTCTACCACCAACTAATTCTCCACACACCTTCCTGGGGACTGAAGCAGGGCTACTATCCATCAATGCTTCCACATACTAGCCTATGGACTGGCCTTGCTCTACCACCTACCAAGATCTCCACTAATTATCCTGGGAACCGGCGATTTTGTACCATCCACCGGGACTCCTAAACACAATCCTGGGGACTGGCGCTGCTCTTCTATCCATCAGTATCTCCGTACATCATCCTGGGGACGGGCGTTGCACTACTACCGATCAATAATTTCATCCACCATCCTGGTGATTGGAGCTCTTCTACTACCAACAGTAACTCCACACTCCTTCCTGGGGACTGGCGATGTTGGACCACGAAACAGTATCTCTACAAACCACCTTCAGGATTGACAATACTTTACTACCTAACATGACTTTCATTTACCATCCTGGGGACTGGTGCTGCTCTACCACCCATAAATGCGATATCCACACACCACCCTGAGGACTAGCAATGCTCTACCACCCATCAGTATCTCCTTACACCATTCTAGCGCCTTGCAACGCTCCATCACCTACCAGGACTTTCAAATAGCATGCTGGAGACTGGTAGCGTTCTATAACTCAACAGTAACTTCAAAACCATCTTGAGGAATAGTTCTGCTCTACCACCCATCAGTAACTCCCTACACCATCCTGTGGACTGGTGCTGCTCTACCACCCACCAAAAGCTCCACACACCATTCTGGAACTGGCGATGTTCTACTACCACCAGTATCTCCACACACCATCCTGGCGAATAACGGTGCTCTAACACCCAACAACAACTTCTAAAACCATCCATGGGACTGACGATGCTCAACCACCCACCAGTATCTCTACACAACTATCAACGTATCTTCACACACCATCCTGATGACTGGCGCTACTGTACCACCTACGAGTAGTTCCACCAACAATCCTGTAGACTGACGTTGTTCTATGACACATCATTACCTTCACACGCAGTCCTCGGGACGAGGACAGCTCTTCCACTAACCAGTTCTTCAACACATCTTCCTGGGACCAGGAACTAGCTCTACTACCCACAAACAACTCCACACAGCTTCTTGTGGACTAGTGCTACTCTACCACCTACCAGTACCTCCACACTTCATCCTGGAGACTGATGGTGCTCTACCACCTAATAGTATCTCCACACACATTCTGTAGACTGGCACTAATCTCCCACCCAAATGTAATTTCACACATCACCCTGGGAACTGACTATATTCTACCACCTAGAGGAAACACCACACACCATTCTGCTGACTGGCGCTACTCTACCACCCACAAGTAGCTCTAGCCGTAATCCAAGGGGCTGTCGTTGCTCTACCAATCATCAACACTTTCATGCACCATCCTGGGGACGAAGGTAGCGCTACCACTGACAAATTCTACTCACCATCCTGGAGGCTGGCGCCAACCAGGCTCTGCATATACCACACTGGCAGTGCACAACCACCCACCAGAACTCTGAAATACCATGCTAGGGACTGGCGTTGTTCCATAACTCATTAGTAAATCCACACACCATCCTGGGGGCATACGCTGCTATAGCATCTATCAGTAAATCCACACACCATCCTGGGGATTTGCGCTGCTCTACCACTAGTACCCTCCCATACCATTCTGGAGACTGGCGATGTTCTATCTCTCACCACTATCTCCACAAAACCTCCTTAGGACAAGCGATGCTCAACCACCCACCTGGACTTCCAAAAGCCACCCTGGGGACCTCCATTACTCTACCACCCAACAAAAACTCCGAACACCGTCCTTGGAGCTGGCCTTACTCTACCACCCACCAGTAACTCCACGCGCCCTCCTGCAGACTGCCGATGCTCTACCACCCACCAGTAACTCCACACACTACCCGAGGGACTGATGATACTTTACCACCCACAAGTAACTCAGCACAACTTTTTGGGGACTGATGATGCTCTACCACCCACCAGTAACTCCTAACATCACCCTCAGGACTGATGATATTCTGCACACCGTCCTGAGGACTAGTGCTGCTACATCATCTACATGCATCTCCACACAATATTGTGATGTACGGCGCTACTCTGCCACCTACCAGTACCCTTATCCGCATTTCTGGTGACTGGCACTGGTCTACCACACGAAAATACCTTCAAGCATCATGCTAGGAAAGAACGTAGCTCTACCACCAACCATTCATTCGACACATCTTACTTGGGACTGCCACTTCTCTACCATCCTCCAATGTTTCCACATACCATTATCGGGACTGCTTTACCACCCACAAGTATCCCCTCACACAACCATGAGGACTGGCTATGCTTTACCACCCATCAAGGCTTTCAAACACCACCCTGGGCATGGGCGTTGCTCTACAACCCACCATCAACTCCACAAATCATCCTGAGTATTGCAGCTTTTGTACCATCCACCAGTAACTTAATACATCATCCTGGTGACTGGCAGTACTCTACAATCCATCAGTAATTCCCCGATCATCTCCACATACCACATACCACATACCCGTATCTCCACATACCATCCATAGGACTGCCGATGCTCTATCACACAACAGGATTTCTAGATACCATCCTAGGAGTCCTGGGGACTGGTGCTGCGTTACCATTCACCAGTAACTTCATGCACCATAATGGGAACTGGCGACTGACAACATTTTACCATCCATCAGTGATTCCGTGCACCATCTTAGGGACGTACGCTGCTCTACCACTCATCAATAACTCCACACACCATGGTGGGGACTGGTGATGTTCCACCACTCACTAGTAACTCCAGACATTATTCTAGGAGCTGTTTCTTCTTTTCCACCCACCAGTACCTCCACACACCATCTTGGGGACTGGTGCTGTTCAACCACACACCAATGCCTTCATAAACTATTCAGGGAACGGGTCCAACTCTTCCACCAACAAATGCTTCCACACGCCATCCTGGGGACTGGCGCTGTTCTGCCATCCACCAATGCTTTCATATGTTATCATGGGGACCAACGCTACTCCATCAACCAAAAGTATTTTCACACACCGTCTAGGGGAATGGCGTTGCTTTACCACCAACACCATGGGACTGGCGATGCTCTACCACCCACCACGACCTCGAAACACTATCCTGGGAACTGATTTTGATCAATCTCACACCAGTATCTCAGACCGTACTGGGGACTGGTGCTGCTCTACTACCCGCAACTATCTTCATGCACCTTCTTGGGGACTGGTGCTGCTGTATCGCTCACCACTGTCTCTACACACAATCCTTATTTCAAGCGGTTCTCTACCACCTACGAGGGATTTCAAACACCCTCCTGGGGATTGATACTGCTCCTCCACCTACCAGTATATCCACACACCATCATTGAGGGGGGGGGGGAGTTGGCGATGTTCTACCACCCATAAGTACTTCTATCCACCATCCTGGGAACTGCTGGTGCTCTTCCACTGATGAATACCTCCACACACCATCATAGGGACTTGTTTTGCTCTACCAACCACCAGTAACTCCACCCACCACCTGGGAACTTGTATTGGTCTACCACCCACCAGTAACTCCACGCACCTTCCTGGGGGACTTGCGTTGCTCTACCACCCAAAAGTAACTCCACACACCATCCTGGGGACTTGTATTGCTCTACCACAAACCAGTAACCGACACACAATCCTAGGGACTTGTGTTACTCTACCACCCACCTATAATCCACACAGCATCCTGGGGACTTGCGCTGCTCTACCACAAGCCAGTAACTCCACACACCTTCTTAGGAACTGGTACAGTTCTGCCAAACACCAGTAACACCACACACCAAACTGGAGACTGGTGCTGCTTTACCACCCACCGGTAATCCCACGCACCATCCTGGGGACAGGAGCTGCTATACCACCTATCAGTAGCTCCACACACCATCCTGGGGACGTGTGTTGCTCTACCACAGAATAGTAACTTCACACACCATCCTAGGGACTTGCGTTGCTCTACCACCCATCAGTAGCTCCACACACCATCCTGGAGACTTGTGTTGCTCGACCACACACCAGTAACTCCACAAAACAGCCTGGGGACCGGTGCTTCTCTACCACCTTCCAGTAATTCCACGCATCATCCTGGGGACTGGTGCTGCTCTACAATCATCAATAACTCCACCCGCCATCCTGGGGAATGGAACTGCTCTACCACCAACCAGTAACTCCAAGCATCATCCTGGGGACTGGTGCTACTCTACCAGCCATCAGTAACTCTATTCACCATCTTCGGGACTGGTGCTGCTCTACCACCCACCAGTAATTCCACACTCCTTCCTGGGGATTGGTGTTGCTCTACCACCCACCAGGAACTCCACGCATCATCTTGGGGACTGGTGCTGTTCTACCAATCATCAGTAACTCCACGCACCATCCTTGGGATTGGTGCTGCTGTAACACCCACCAGTAACTCCACGCATCATCCTGGGGACTGGTGCTGCTCTACCACCCACCAGTAACTCCACACACCCTCATGGAGACTGTTGCTGGTATATCACCCACCAGTAACTCCACACACCATCCTGGGGACTGATGCTGCTCTAACACCCACCAGTAACTCCACACAACAGCCTGGGAACAGGTCATTCTCTACCACCCACCCACCACGGATCACCCGGGGGACTTGTGCTGCTGTACTAATCATCAGTAACTCCACACACCAGACAGGGGACTTGTTTTGCTCTACCATCCACCAGTAGCTCCACACACCATCTTGGGGACTTGTGTTGCTCTACCACCCACCAGAAACTCAATACACCATCCTGGGGACTGTGCTAATCTACCAACCACCAGTAACTTCACGCACCATCTTGGGGATTTACGTTGCTCAACCACCCACAAGTAACTCCACACACCATCCTGGGGACTTATGTTTCCTTACCACACACCGGTAACTGACATACCATCCTGGAGACTTGTGTTGCTCTACCACCCACCAGTAACGCCACACAGCATCCTGGGGACTTGCATTGCTCTACCACACACCAGAAACTCCACGCACCATCCTGGGAGCTTGTGTTGATATACCACCCACCAGTAACCCCAAACACCATCCTTGGGACTTACGTTGCTCTATCACACAACAGTAACTCCACACACCATCTTGGGGACTGTGCTGCTGTACCACTCACCAGTAACTCCAAGCACCGTCATGGGGACTGGTGCTGCTAAACCAATCATCAATAACTCCACACACCATTCTAGAGACTTGTGTTGCTCTACTACCCAATAGTAACTCGACACACCATCCTGGGGACTTGCGTTGCTCTACCACTCACCAGTAACTCCACACACCATCCTGGAGACTTGTGTTGCTCTACCACTCACCAGTAACTCCACCCACCATCTTGGGGACTGGTGCTTCTCTACCACCCACCAGTAACTCTACGCATCATCCTGGGGACTGGTGCTGCTACCCAATCATCAACAACTCCACGCACCATCCTGAGGACTGGTGCTGCTCTGCCACCAAACCAGTAACTCCACGCAACATCCTGGGGACTGCTGCTGCTTTACCACCCACCAGTAACACCACACACCATCATGGAGACTGGTGCTGCTACAACAGCCACCAGTAACTCCACATAACAGACTGGGGACTGATGCGGATCTACCACCCACCAATAACTCCACACACCATCCTGGGGACTGTTGCTGCTATACCACCCATCAGTAACTCTACACACCATCCTGGGTACTTGTGTTGCTTTACCACCCACCAGTAACTCCAACACCATACTGGGGACTTGCGTTGCTCTACCACAGACACCAGTAACTCCACACACCATCTTGGGAACTGGTGCTGCTCTACCACCAAACCAGTAACTCCACGCATCATTCTGGGGACTGGTGCCTCTTCACCATCCACCATTAACACAATACACCATCATGGAGATTGGTGCTGCTATAACAGCCACCAGTAACTCCACACAACAGACTGGGGACTGATGCTGCTCTACCACCCACCACTAACTCCACACACCATCCTGGGGACTGGTGCTGCTTTACCACCCACCAGTAACTCTACACACCATCCTGGGGACTTGTGTTGCTGTACCACCCACCGGTAACTCCAACACCATACTGGGGACTTGCGTTGCTCTACCACACACCAGTAACTCCAACCACCATCATGGGAACTGTTGCTGCTCTACCACCCACCAGTAACTCCACACACCATCCTGGGGAGTGATGCTGCTATACCTCAGACCAGTAGCTGCAAACACCAGGCTGGAGACTAGTGCTGCTATACCATCCACCAGTGACTCCACGCACCATCCTGGGGACTGGTGCTGCTATACCACCAACCAGTAACTCCAAAAACCATCGCGGAGATTTGTGCTGCTCTACCACACACCATTAACTCCACACACCATCTTCGGGACTTGTGCTGCTCTACCACCCAACAGTAACTCCGCACAACAGCCTGGGGACTGGTGCTTCTCTACCACCTACCAGTAACTCCACGCACCATCCTGGGGACTGATGGTGTTCTGCCACCCACCAGTAACTCCACACACAATCCTGGGGACTGGTTCTACAATACCACAAACCAGGAACTCCACGCATAATCCTGTTGACTGGTGATGCTCTACTACCCACCAGAAATTCCACACACCATCATGGAGACTGGTGCTGCTATACCACCCACCAGAAACTCCACACACCATCCTGGGTATTGGTGCTGCTCTACCACCCACCAGTAACTTCACACAACATGCTGGGGACAGGTGCTTCTCTAGCACCAACCAGTAACTCCACACACCATCTTGGGGACTGGTGGTGCTATACCAATCATCAGTAACTCCACGCACCATCCTGGGGACTGGTGCTGCTCTACCACCAACTAGTAAATCCATGCATCATCCTGGGGACTGTTGCTGCTCTACCACCTACAAGTAATACAACACACCATCATGGAGACTGGTACTACTATACCACCCACAATTACCTCCATACACCAGACTGGGGACTGGTGATGCTCTACCACCCACCAATAACTCCATACACCATCTTGGGGACTGGTGCTGCTCTACCACTCACCAGTAACTCCACAAACTATCCTGGGGAATTGTGTTGCTCTACCACAGACACCGGTAACTCCGCCCACCAGTTTGGGGAAAGGTGCTGCTCTACCGCCCACCAGTAACTCCACTCACTAGCCTGGAGACTGGTGCTTCTCTACCACCCACCAGTAACTCCACTCATCATCCTGGGGACTGGTACTGCTCTACCAACCATCAGTAACTACACGCACCTTCGTGGGAACTGGTTCTGCTCTACCACCCACCAGTAACTCCACACACCGTCATGGGGACTGGTGCTGCTATACCACCCACCAGTAACTTCACACACCTTCCTGGGGATTGTTGCTGCTATACCACCCACCAGTAACTCCACGCACCGTCCTGGGAACTTGTGTTGACTCTACCACCCATCCGTAACTCCACACACTATCCTGGGGACTTGTCTTGCTCTACCACAGACACCAGTAACTCCACATACCATCTTGGTGACTGGTGCTGCTCTACCACCCACAGTAACTCCACACACCATACTTGGGACTGGTGCTTCTCTACCACCCAGCAGTAACTCCATGCATCATTCTAGGGACTGGTTCTATTCTACCAACCATCAGTAAAGCCATGCACCACCCTGAGAACTTGTGCTGCTCTACCACCCACCAGTAACTCCACACATCATCCTGGGGACTGTTCCTGCTCTACCAACCACAAATAACTCCACATATCATCATGGGGACTGGCGCTGCTATACCACCCTCCAGTAACTCCACACACCATACTAGGGACTGGTGCATCTATACCACCCACCAGTAACTCTACGCACCATCCTGGGTACTGTTGACGCTATACCACCCACCAGTAACTCTACACACCATCATGGGGACTTGTGTTCCTATAACACCCAATAGTAACTCCACACACCATCCTGGGGAATTGCGTTACTCTACCACCTACTAGTAGCTCCACACACTTTCCTGGAGACTTGTGTTACACTACCACACACCAGTAACTCCACACACCATCTTCGGGACTGATGCTGCTCTACTACCTACCAGTAACTCCCCACAACTGCCTGGGGACATGTGCTTCTCCACTACCTACCAGTAACTCCATAGATTATCCTGGGGACTGTTGCTGCTATACCACAGACCAGTAATTCCAAACACCAGACTGGGGACTGCTGCTGCTCTGCTACCCACCAGTACCTCAACGCACCATCCTGGGGACTGGTGCTGCTAACCACCCACCAGTAACTCCAGGCACCATCCTGGGGACTTGTGTTGCTCTGCCACCCACTAGTAACTCGACACACCTTCCTGGAGACCTGTGTTGCTTTACCACACTCCAGTAGCTTCACACACCATCTTCGGGACTGGTGATGCTCTACCACCCACCAGTAACTCCACACACCATTTTGGGGACTAGTGCTGCTCTACCACCCACCAGTAACTCTACACACTTTCCTGGGGAATTGTGTTGCTCTACCATAGACACCAGTAACTCCACCCACCATTTTGGGGAATGGTGCTGCTCTACCGCCCACCAGTAACCCCACACACCAGCCTGGGGACTGGTGCTTCTCTACCACCGACCAGTAACTCCACGCATCATCTGGGGGACTGGTGCTGCTCTACCAACCATCAGTAACTACACGCACCTTCGTGGGAACTCGTGCTGCTCTACCACCCACCAGTAACTCCACGCACCGTCCTGGGGACTTTATGTTGACTCTACCACCCATCGGCAACTCCAAACACAATCCTGGGGACTTGCGTTGCTCTACCACCCACCAGGAACTACACACACCATCTTTGGGACGGGTGCTGCTCTACCAACCACCAGTATTTCCACACACTATCATGGGGACTTGTCTTGCTCTACCACAGACATCAGTAACTCCACATACCATCTTGGTGACTGGTGCTGCGCTTCCACCCACCAGTAATTCCACATACCATACTGGGGACTGGTGATTCTCTACCACCTACCAGTAACTCCATGCATCACTCTAGGGACTGGTGTTATTCTACCAACCATCAGTAAAACCATGCACCATCCTGAAAATTGGTGCTCCTCTACCACCCACCAGTAACTCCACCCATCATCCTAGGTACTGTTGCTGCTCTACCACCCACAAGTAACTCCACACACCATCATGGGGACTGTTGCTGCTATACCACCTTCCAGTAACTCCACACACCATACTGGGGACTGGTGCAGCTATATCACCCACCAGTAACTCTACGCACCATCCTGGGTACTGTTGATGGTTTACCACCCACCAGTAACTCCACACACCATCATGGGGACTTGTGATCCTATACCACTCAAGAGTAACTCCACACACCATCCTGGGGAATTGCGTTACTCTCCCACCTACTAGTAGCTCCACACACTTTCCTGGAGACTTATGTTGCACTAGCACACACCAGTAACTCCACACACCATCATCGGGACTGATGCTGCCCTACCACCCACCAGTAACTCCACACAACAGCCTGGGGACGTGTGCTTCTCTACTACCTACCAGTAACTCCATACATCATCCTGGGGACTGTTGCTGCTGTACCATAGACCAGTAATTCCACACACCAGACTGGGGACTGCTGCTGCTCTACCACCCACCAGTAACTCCACTCATCATCCTGGGGACTGGTACTGCTCTACCAACCATCAGTAACTACACGCACCTTCGTGGGAACTGGTTCTGCGCTACCATCCACCAGTAACTCCACACACCGTCATGGGGACTGGTGCTGCTATACCACCCACCAGTAACTTCACACACCTTCCTGGGGATTGGTGCTGCTATACCACCCACCAGTAACTCCACGCACCGTCCTGGGGACTTGTGTTGACTCTACCACCCATCCGTAACTCCACACACTATCCTGGGGACTTGTCTTGCTCTACCACAGACACCAGTAACTCCACATACCATCTTGGTGACTGGTGCTGCTCTACCACCCACCAGTAACTCCACACACCATACGTGGGACTGGTGCTTCTCTACCACCCAGCAGTAACTCCATGCATCATTCTAGGGACTGGTTCTATTCTACCAACCATCAGTAAATCCATGCACCACCCTGAGAACTTGTGCTGCTCTACCACCCACCAGTAACTCCACACATCATCCTGGGGACTGTTCCTGCTCTACCAACCACAAATAACTCCACATATCATCATTGGGACTGGCGCTGCTATACCACCCTCCAGTAACTCCACACACCATACTAGGGACTGGTGCATCTATACCACCCACCAGTAACTCTACGCACCATCCTGGGTACTGTTGACGCTATACCACCCACCAGTAACTCTACACACCATCATGGGGACTTGTGTTCCTATAACACCCAATAGTAACTCCACACACCATCCTGGGGAATTGCGTTACTCTACCACCTACTAGTAGCTCCACACACTTTCCTGGAGACTTGTGTTACACTACCACATACCAGTAACTCCGCACACCATCTTCGGGACTGATGCTGCTCTACTACCTACCAGTAACTCCACACAACAGCCTGGGGATATGTGCTTCTCTCCTACCTACCAGTAACTCCATAGATTATCCTGGGGACTGCTGCTGCTATACCACAGACCAGTAATTCCAAACACCAGACTGGGGACTGCTGTTGCTCTGCCACCCACCAGTACCTCAACGTACCATCCTGGGGACTGGTGCTGCTAACCACCCACCAGTAACTCCAGGTACCATCCTGGGGACTTGTGTTGCTCTGCCACCCACTAGTAACTCGACACACCTTCCTGGAGACCTGTGTTGCTTTACCACACACCAGTAGCTCCACACACCATCTTCGGGAATGGTGATGCTCTACCACCCACCAGTAACTCCACACACCATTTTCGGGACTGGTGCTCCTCTACCACCCACCAGTAACTCCACCCATCATCCTAGGGACTGTTGCTGCTCTACCACCCACAAGTAACTCCACACACCATCATGGGGACTGTTGCTGCTATACCACCTTCCAGTAACTCCACACACCAGACTTGGGACTGGCGCAGCTATACCTCCCACCAGTAACTCTACGCACCTTCCTGGGTACTGTTGATGCTATACCACCCACCAGTAACTCCACACACCATCATGGGGACTTGTGATCCTATACCACCCAAGAGTAACTCCACACTCCATACTGGGAAATTGCGTTACTCTCCCACCCACTAGCAGCTCCACACACTTTCCTGGAGACTTATGCTGCACTACCACGCACAAGTAACTCCACACACCATCTTAGGGACTGATGCTGCTCTACCACCCACCAGTAACTCCACACAACATCCTGGTGACGTGTGCTTCTCTACTACGTGCCAGTAACTCCATACATCATCCTGGAGACTGTTGCTGCTGTACCATAGACCATTAATTCCACACACCAGCCTGGGGACTGCTGCTGCTCTACCACCCACCAGTAACTCTACGCACCATCCTGGGGACTGGAGCTCCTATATTACCCACCAGTAACTCCAGGCACAATCCTGGGGACTTGTGCTGCTCTACCTCACACCAGTAGCTCCACACACCATCTTCGGGACTGGTGATGCTCTTCCACCCATCAGTAACTCCACACACCATTTTGGGGACTGGTGCTGCTGTACCACCCACCAGTAACTCCACACACTATCCTGGGGAATTGTGTTGCTCTACCATAGGCACCAGTAACTCCACACACCATTTTGGGGAATGGTGCTTCTCTACCGCCCACCAGTAACCCCACACACCAGTGTGGGGTGCTTCTCTACTATCCACCAGTAACTCCACGCATCATCCTGGGGACCGGTGCTGGTCTACCAACCATCAGTAACTACACGCACCTTCGTAGGAACTGGTGCTGCTCTACCACCAACCAGTAACTCCAGACACTAGCCTGGAGACTGGTGCTGCTATACCACCCACCAGTAACTCCACACACCTTCTTGGGGACTGGTGATGCCATACCACCCACCAGCAGCTCCAGCATCGTCCTGGGGAAATGTGTTGACTCTGCCACCCATTCGCAACTCCACACACTATCCTGGGGACTTGCGTTGCTCTACCACCCACCAGTAACTACACACACTATCTTTGGGACGAGTGCTGCTCTACCAACCACCAGTATCTCCACACACTATCCTGTGAACTTGTCTTGCTCTACCCCAGACACCAGTGACTACACAAACCATCTTGGTGACTGGTGATTCTCTACCACCCACCAGTAACTCCACACACCATACTGGGGACTGGTGCTTCTCTACCATCCACCAATAACTCCATGCATCATTCTAGGGACTGGTGCTATACTACCAACCATCGGTAAATCCATGCACCATCCTGAGAACTGGTGCTGCCTTACCACCCACCAGTAACTCCACGCATCATCCTAGGGACTGTTGCTGCTCTACCACCCACAAGTAACTCCACACACCATCATGAGGACTGTTGCTGCTATACCACCCTCTAGTAACTCCACACACCAGATGGGGACTGGTGCAGCTATACCACCCACCAGTAAATCTATGCACCCTCCTGGGTACTGGTGCTGCCATACCACCCACCAGTAACTCTACGCACCATCATGGGGACTTGTGTTCCTATACCACCTAATAGTAACTCTACACACCATCCTGGGGAATTGCGTTACTCTACCACCTTCTAGTAGCTCCACACACTGTCCTGGAGACTTGTTTTGCACTATAACACACCAGAAACTCCACACACCATCTTCGGGACTGATGCTGCTCTACCATCCACCAGTAACTCCACACAACAGCCTGGGGATATGTGCTTCTCTACTCCCAACCAGTAACTCCATACATCATCCTGGGGACTGTTGCCGCTATACCACAGACCAGTAATTCCACACACCATACTGGGGACTGCTGCTGCTCTACCACCCACCAGTAACTCTACGCCCCATCCTGGGGACTGATGCTGCTATACTACCCACCAGTAACTCCAGGCACAATCCTGGGGACTTGTGTTGCTCTCCCACCCACTAGTAACTCGACACACCTTCCTGGAGACCTGTGTTGCTTTACCACACACCAGTAGCTCCACACAACAACCTGGGGACTGGTGCTTCTATACCCCTTACCAGTAACTCCACGCATCGTCCTGGGGACTGGTGCTGGTATGCCACCAACCAGAAACTCCACGCATAATCTTAGGGACTGGTGCTGCTATATCACCCATGAGTAACTCCATGCACCATCCTGGGGACTGGTGCTGCTCTACCACCCACCAGTAACTCCACAAACCATCATGGAGACTGGTGCTGCTATACACACTACCATTAACTCCACACACCTGACTGGAGGCTTATGTTGCTCTAACACCCACCAGTAACTCCACACACCTTCCTGGGAACTGGTGCTGCTCTACCAGAGACAACAGTAACTCCACACACCGCCTTAGGGACTGGTGCTACTCTACCACCTACCAGTAACTCCACACTCCAGCCGGGAAACTGGTGCTGCTCTACCACCCACCAGTGTCTCCAAGCATCATCCTGGGGACTGGTGCTCCTCTACCAAACATCAGTAACTCCATGAACCATCCTGGGAACTGGTGCTGCTCTACCACCCACCAAAAACTCCACGTTCCATCCTTGGGACTGGTGCTGCTTTACCACACACCAATAACTCCACACACCATCCTGGGGAGTTGCGTTGCTCTACCACCCAAAGGTACCTCCATACACCATCCTGGGGACTTGCATTGCTCTACCACCCATTAGTAACTCCACACACTTTCCTGGAAACTTGTGCTGCTTTACTATCCACCAGTAACTCCTTACACCATCATGGAGACAAGTGTTATTATGCAACCCACCAGTAACTCTTAACACCTGACTGGGGGCTTGTGTTGCTCTAACACCCATCAGCAACTCCACACACCATCCTAGGGACTGGTGCTGCTCTACCAATCACCAGCAACACCACGCATAATCAGGGAGACTGGTGCTGCTCTACCACCCACCAGTAACTCCACACACCAGACTTGAGACTGGTGCTGCTCTACCACCCACTAGTAACTCCACGCATCATCCTGAGGACTGGTGCTGCATTACCACCCATCAGTAACTCCATGCATCATCCTGGGGAATGGTGCTGCTCTACCACCCACCACTAACTCCAAACACCAGACTGGGGACTGGTGCTGCTTTACCACCCACCAGAATCTCCACACACCATCATGGTGTGTGGAGTTACTGATGATTGGTATAGCAGCACCAGTCCCCAGGATGATTCTATACCACCCACTAGTAACTCCACACACCATCATGGAGACTGGTGCTGCTATACCACATACCAGTAACTCCACACACCACACTGGGGACTAGTGCTGCTCTACCACCCACGAGTAGCTTCACACAACAGGCTCAGGAGTGGTGCTTCTCAACCACCCACCAGTAACTCCACGCATCATCCTGAGGACTGGTGCCGCTATAACAATCCTCAGTAACTCCACGCACAATCCTGGCACTGGTGCTGCTTTACCACCAAGAAGTAAATCCACGCATCATTCTGGAGACAGTTGCTGCTCTACCACCCACAAGTAACAAAACACACCATCTTGGAGATTGGTGCTGCTATACCACCCACCAGTAACTCCACACACCAGACTGGGGACTGGTGCTGCTCTATCACCCACCAGTACCTCCACACCATCATGGGGACTGGTGCTGTTGTATCACCTACTAGTAACTTCCTAAACTATCCTTGAGACTTGTATTGTTCTATCGCAGACACCAGTAACTCCAAACACCATCTTGGGGATATGTGCTGTTCTAACTCCCACCAGTAACTCCACACACCAGCCTGGAGACTGGTACTTCTCTTCCACCCACCAATAAGTCATCGCATCATCCTGGGAACTGGTGCTGCTCTACCACCCACCAGTAATTCCACATATCATCCTGGAGACTTCTGCTGCTCTACAACCCATCAGTAACTCCATACACCATCCTGGGGACTGGTGCTGCTATACCACAGACCAGTAACTCCACACACCATCCTGGGGTCTGGTACTGCTCTACCACCTACCAGTAACTCCACGCACCATCCTGGGGACGGGCTGCTATACCACCAACCAGTAACTCCACGCACCATCCTGGGGACTTGTGTTGCCCTACCACCCAAAAGTAACTCTACACACCATGCTGGAGACTTGCGTTGCTCTACCACTCACCATTAACTTCACAAACCCTCCTGGAGACTTATGTTGCTTTACCACACACCACTAACTCCACACATCATCTTCGGAACTGGTGCTGCTCTCCCACCCACCGGTAACTCCAGACAACAACCTGGGGACTGGTGTGTGGGAGAGCAACACAAGTCTCCAGGAAGGTGTGTGGAGTTACTAGTGGGTGGTATAGAATCATCCTGGGGACTGGTGCTGCTATACCAATCATCAGTAACTCCACACACCATCCTGGGGACTTATGCTGCTCTACCACCAACTAGAAACTCCGCGCATCATCATTGGGACTGGTGCTGCTCTATCACCTATCAGTAACTCCACGCACCATCCTGGGGACTGGTGCAGCTCTACCACCCACTAGTAAATCCACACACCATCCTGGGGACTGGTTTTGCTCTACCACCCACCAGTAACTCCACGCATCATCCTGGTGACTGGTACTGCTCTACCACAGACCAGTAACTCCATACATCATCATGGCGACTGGTGTTGGTATACCACCCGCCAATAACTCCATACACCATCCTCAGGAATGGTGTTACTCTACCATCCACCAGTAACTTCACACAACAGCCTGGGGACTGGTGCTTCTCTACCACCCACCAGAAACTCCACGCATCATCATGGTGACTGGTGGTACTATACAAATCTTCAGTAACTCCACGCACCATCCTGGGGACTTGTGCTACTCTACCACCCACCAGTAACTCCACGCATCATCTTGGTGACTTTTCCTGCTCTACCACCCACCAGTAACACCACACGCCATCATGGAGACTGGTGCTGCTATACCACCACCAGTAACTCCACAAAACCATCTGGGATTGGGGTGCTCTACCACCACCAGTAACTCCACACACACCTGGGACTGGTGCTGCTCTACCCCACCAGAACTCCAAGCATCATCCTGGGACTGTGCTGCTATACCACACACCAGTAACTCCACCACACTGGGGACTTGGTGCTTCTTACCACCACCAGTAAACTCACGCATCATCCTTGGGACTTGTGTCTGCTCTACCACCCACAGTAACCCACAACTCCATACTGGAGACTGGTGCTGCTATACCACACACCAGTAACTCCACACACCAGACTGGGGATTGGTGCTGCTCTACCACCCACCAGTAACTCCACACACCATCCTGGGGACTGGTCCTGCTCTACCGCCCACCAGTAACTCGAAGCATCATCCTTAGGACTGGTTCTGCTATACCACACACCAGTAACTCCACACTCCAGACTGGGGATTGGTGCTACTCTACCACTTACCAGTAACTCCACACACCATCCTAAGGGCTTGTGTTGCCCTACCACCCAATAGTAACTCCAAACTCCATACTGGGGACTTGCGTTGCTCTATCACCCACCAATATCTCCACAAACCATCCTGGAGACTTGTGTTGCTCTACCGCACAACAGGAACTCCACACACCATCTTTGGGACTGGTGCTGCTTTACCACCCACCAATAACTCCAGACAACAGCCTGGGGACTGGTGCTTCTCTACCACGTACCAGTAACTCCATGCATCATCCTGGGGACTGGTGCTGCTCTACCACCCACCAGTAATTCCACACACCATCCTGGGGACTGGTCCTGCTCTACCACCCACCAGTAACTCCACGCATCATCCTGGAGACTGGTGCTGCTCTACCCACACACAATCATGGAGACTAGTGCTGCTATACCACACACCATTAACTCCACACACCAGACTGGGGACTGGTCCTGCTCTACCACGCACCAGTAACTCCACCACATCCTGGGACTGGCTGTCTACCCCCTACTCCACCACATACGGTGCTAGTAACGATCCAACTCACTGGGACTGGTGATGCTATCCCCAATAACTCCACACACCTAGGATGTTGTACCACTCCCCAGTAACTCACACACTATCCTGGGACTTGTGTTCTCTACCACCCACAACTCCAACCACTCTGGGCTAGAAGTACTATTCAAGACTGGTGTTCGTAACTCACACACCTGGACAGTGCACTTCCACCAACCAGTAACCGCTCATCTGGGGACTGTGCTGCTCTATCACCCACCAGTACACCACACCATCATGGAGACTGGTGCTGCTTACACCCACCAGTACTCACACACCATCTGGGACTGGTGCTGCTTACCACCACCATAACTCCACACACCATCCTGGGGACTGGTCTGCTCTACCACCACCAGTAACTCCAACATCATCCTTGGACTGTAACTCCAAACACCATCCTAGGGACTTGTGTTGCTCTACCACATACCAGTAACTCCACACACAATCTTGGGGACTGGTGCTGGTCTACTACCCACTAGTAACTCCACACATCATCCTGGGGACTTGTGTTGCTCTACCACAAACACCAGAAACTCCACAGATCATATTGGGGACTGGTGCTGCTCTACCACCCACCAGTAACTCCACACACCAGCCTAGGGACTGGTGCTTCTCTACCACCCACCAGTAACTACACGCATCATCTTGGGGACTGGTGCTGCTGTACCAGCTATCAGCAACTTCAAGCACCAACCAGGATCCTGTACCACCCACCAGTAACTACACGCAACATTCTGGCGATTTTTCCTGCTCTACCACCACCAGTAACTCCACACACCATCCGGGGGACTGGTGCTGCTATTCCACCCACTAGTAATTCCACACACCAGACTGTGGACTGATGCTGCTCTACCAGCTACCAGTAACTCCATACACCTTCCTGGGGACCGGTGCTGCTATACCGCCCACCAGCAACTCCACATACCATCCTGGGGACTTGTGTTGCTCTACCACCCAAAAGTAACTCCACACACCATCCTCGTGGCTTGCGTTGCTCTACCACCCACCAGTAATTCCACAAACCATTCTGGGGACTTGTGTTGCTCTACCACACACCAATAACTTCGCACACCATCTTCGGGACTGGTGTGTTGCGTTGCCACCCACCAGTAACCACACACCCGTATGGGGACTGGTGCTTCTTTACCACCCACCTGTAACTCCACGCATCATCCTGGGGACTGGTGCTGCTCTACAAGCCATCAGTAACTTAACTAACCATTCTGGGTACTGGTGCTTCTCTACCACCTACCAGTAACTCCACGCATCATCCTGGGGACTGATGCTGCGCTACCGCCCACCAGTAACTCTACATAGCACCCTGGGGACTAGTCCTCCTCTGCCGCCCATCAGTAACTCCACGCATCATCCTTGGGACTGGTGCTGCTTTGCAAGCCATCAGTAGCTCCACTCACCATTCTGGGTACTGGTGCTGCGCTACCACCTGCCAGTAACGCCACGCATCATCCTGGGGACTGGTGCTGCTCTACCACGCATCAGTAACTCCACGCACCATCCTGGGGAATAATGCGCTTTACCACTCACCAGTAACTCTACACAGCACCCTAGGGACTAGTCCTGCCCTGACGCCCATCAGTAACTCCACGCATCATTCTGGGGACTGGTGCTGCTCTACCACCCACCAGTAACTCCACGCACAATCCTGGGGACGGATGCTGCTCTACCTCCCACCAGTAACTCCACGCACCATCCTGGGGACTGATGCTGCTCTACCACCCACCAGTAACTCCACACACCACCTTAGGGACTGGTCCTGCTCTGCCACCTATCAGGAACTCCATGCATCATCTTGGGGACTGGTGCTGCTCTACCACCCACCCGTAACTTCACACACTATCCTGGAGCAGAGCCGCCCTACCATCTGGTATGACCCAAGTGACGGAAATCAAGTTTCGAATTAAAAGTAAATATTTGTTAGCCAACTGATTACAGGAATGATTCCCGTTGCTGGGCGGATTTGTATTTATCTAGGAAGTGATTTAAATGTGTATGTAATAAAGGGTGAATGTCAACAACCTTTAAGGTGTGTAACTTTGTGTTGGTGTGTGTGTGTGTGTGTGTGTGTGTGTGTGTGTGTGTGTGACTACCGTCTTGTGTTAGGGCGGAGTTTTACACTCAGGGTCCCATCTCTTGAGCATTTTCCACTGTCATGCGACTTCTTATATTCATGGATGTTGTCTACATTGGCCATGTCCTCAGTCATTTAATTCCATTCAACTTATACTGTAAAAGTATTTCTTTAAATATTTTTGGATATATTTCTTGCTTGATTTAATGTTATGTCCCCTGGTTGATCTCTCCCTCGAGTGTACGCTCAAAGAACTGCTCATTGTCCACGACCTCGATGTATTCTGATAACTGTATTGTTTTAATCAGGTCTACCCACTCTCTCCTCTCTTCAAAGGTGGGCAAATTTAAAGTTTTTAGTCTTTTGCTGTAACTTCGCTACCTTAATTCTGTTAATATCTTTGCTACCCTCCTCTATGAGTGTGTGTGTGTGTGTGTGTGTGTGTGTGTGTGTGTGTATTTAATCATTTGTATTCAAATGTTTGTGTTGTACGGGGGGAGAGTTTTACACTCGTGGAGCCCCATCTCATGCACATTCTCTGCTGTCATACTGTCTCAGGAATTTATGTATTCTGTCTGCATTAACTATGTCCTCAGTCGATCTGTTCCAATCATTCATCTCTCTTATACTATAAAGGGATTTCTCTACATCCTGATTTACAAGTGTGTCCTCTGGTTCTTCTTTTTTCACACCTCTCAAAATACTGTCAAGTATCCACTTCGTCGACCCTCTCTAAAAACATAAAGGTTGTCAGGTCACCCTTCACTTGAGAAGAATATTCTAGTTATGGCCTCATGTAGGATATCAACAGCCATCTAAATATTTACTTATCCATACATTTCAAATCTATTCTGATATTTGCTAACAAATATTTCATCTCTTAAACTATCTCCCTAACATGGAACTCTGGTGACAGGCTAGGGACGTGTGATTATTAATAATTGTCTGTTGTTACGGGCACAGAGTTCTACACTCGTGTTGGCCAGCCTCTCAACCATGTATGTATGTACTATTTCCTTACTCATATATATATATATATATATATATATATATATATATATATATATATATATATATATATATATATATATATATATATACACATATTTTTTTTCTTTGTTTTTTGCTTTGTCGCTGTCTCCCGCGTTTGCGAGGTAGCGCAAGGAAACAGACGAAAGAAATGGCCCAACTCCCCCCCCCCCCCCCCCCCATACACATGTATATACATACGTCCACACACGCAAATATACATACCTACACAGCTTTCCATGGTTTACCCCAGACGCTTCACATGCCCTGATTCAATCCACTGACAGCATGTCAACCCCGGTATACCACATCAATCTAATTCACTCTATTCCTTGCCCTCCTTTCACCCTCCTGCATGTTCAGGCCCCGATCACACAAAATCTTTTTCACTTCATCTTTCCACCTCCAATTTGGTCTCCCACTTCTCGTTCCCTCCAACTCCGACACATATATCCACTTGCTCAATCTTTCCTCACTCATTCTCTCCATGTGCCCAAACCATTTCAAAACATCCCTCTTCTGCTCTCTCAACCACGCTCTTTTTCTTTCCACACATCTCTCTTACCCTTACGTTACTTACTCGATCAAACCACCTCACACCACACATTGTCCTCAAACATCTCATTTCCAGCACATCCATCCTCCTGCGCACAACTCTATCCATAGCCCACGCCTCGCAACCATACAACATTGTTGGAACCACTATTCCTTCAAACATACCCATTTTTGCTTTCCGAGATAATGTTCTCGACTTCCACACATTCTTCAAGGCTCCCAGAATTTTCGCCCCCTCCCCCACCCTATGATCCCCTTCCGCTTCCATGGTTCCATCCGCTGCCAGATCCACTCCCAGATATCTAAAACACTTTACTTCCTCCAGTTTTTCTCCATTCAAACTTACCTCCCAATTGACTTGACCCTCAACCCTACTGTACCTAATAACCTTGCTCTTATTCACATTTACTCTTAACTTTCTTCTTTCACACACTTTACCAAACTCAGTCACCAGCTTCTGCAGTTTCTCACATGAATCAGCCACCAGCGTTGTATCATCAGCGAACAACAACTGACTCACTTCCCAAGCTCTCTCATCCCCAACAGACTTCATACTTGCCCCTCTTTCCAAAACTCTTGCATTCACCTCCTTAACAACCCCATCCATAAACAAATTAAACAACCATGGAGACATCACACACCCCTGCCGCAAACCTACATTCACTGAGAACCAATCACTTTCCTCTTCCTACACGTACACATGCATTACATCCTCGATAAAAACTTTTCACTGCTTCTAACAACTTGCCTCCCACACCATATATTCTTAATACCTTCCTCAGAGCATCTCTATCAACTCTATCATATGCCTTCTCCAGATCCATAAATGCTACACACAAATCCATTTGCTTTTCTAAGTATTTCTCACATACATTCTTCAAAGCAAACACCTGATCCACACATCCTCTACCACTTCTGAAACCACACTGCTCCTCCCCAATCTGATTCTCTGTACATGCCTTCACCCTCTCAATCAATACCCTCCCATATAATTTACCAGGAATACTCACCAAACTTATACCTCTGTAATTTGAGCACTCACTCTTATCCCCTTTGCCTTTGTACGATGGCACAATGCACCCATTCCGCCAATCCTCAGGCACCTCACCATGAGTCATACATACACTAATTAACCTTACCAACCAGTCAATAATACAGTCACCCCATTTTTTAATAAATTCCACTGCAATACCATCCAAACCTGCTGCCTTGCCGGCTTTCATCTTCCGCAAAGCTTTTACTACCTCTTCTCTGTTTACCAAATCATTTTCCCTAACCCTCTCACTTTGCACACCACCTCGACCAAAACACCCTATATCTGCCACTCTATCATCAAACACATTCAACAAACCTTCAAAATACTCACTCCATCTCCTTCTCACATCACCACTACTTGTTATCACCTCCCCATTTGCGCCCTTCACTGAAGTTCCCATTTGCTCCCTTGTCTTACGCACTGTATTTACCTCCTTCCAGAACATCTTTTTATTCTCCCTAAAATTTAATGATACTCTCTCACCCCAACTCTCATTTGCCCTCTTTTTCACCTCTTGCACCTTTCTCTTGACCTCCTGTCTCTTTCTTTTATACATCTCCCACTCAATTGCATTTTTTTCCCTGCAAAAATCGTCCAAATGCCTCTCTCTTCTCTTTCACTAATAATCTTACTTCTTCATCCCACCACTCACTACCCTTTCTAATCAACCCACCTCCCACTCTTCTCATGCCACAAGCATCTTTGGCGCAATCCATCACTGATTCCTTAAATACATCCCACATATATATATATATATATATATATATATATATATATATATATATATATATATATATATATATATATATATATATATATATATATATATATAAATATATGTATATATATATATATATATATATATATATATATATATATATATATATATATATATATATATATATATATATATATATATATATATATATATATATATATATACATATATATATCCCTGGAGATAGGGGAGAAAGAAGACTTCCCACGCATTCGTCACGTGCCATAGAAGGCGAGTAAAGGGGACGGGAGCGAGGGGCTAGAAACCCTCCCCTCCTCGTACTTTAACTTTCTAAACTGGGAAGAGCAGTGTGGTTTCAGAAGTGGTAGAGGATGTGTGGATCAGGTGTTTGCTTTGAAAGATGTGAGAAATACTTAGAAAAACAAATGGATTTGTATGTAGCATTAATGGATCTGGAGACGGCATATGATAGAGTTCATAGAGATGCTCTGTGGAAGGTATTAAGAATAAATGGTGTGGGAGGTAAGTTCTTAGAAGCAGTGAAAATTTTTTATCGAGGATGTAAGGCATGTATACGTGTAAGAATAGAGGAAAGTACTTGGTTCTCGGTGAACGTGGTTTGCGGTAGGGGTGCGTGATGTTTCCATGGTTGTTTAATTTGCTTACGGATGGAGTTGTTAGGGAGGAGAATGCACGAGTTTTGGAAAGAGGAGCAAGTATGCAGTCTGTTGTGGATGAGAGAGCTTGGGAAACGATCAGTTATTGTTCGCTGATGATACAGCGCTGGTTGCTGATTCGGATCAGAAACTGCAGAAGCTGGTGACTGAGTTTGGAAAGTGTGTGAAAGAAGAAAGCTGAGAGTAAATATGAATAAAAGCAAGGTTATTAGGTACAGTAGGGTTGAGGACAAGTCAATTGGGAGGTAAGCTTGAATGGAGAAAAACTGGAGGAAGTGAAGTGTTTTATATATCTGGAAGGGAATTTGGCAGCGGATGGAACCAAGGAAGCGAAAGTGAATCATAGGGTGGAGGAGGGGGCGAAAGTTCTGGGAGTGTTGAAAAATGCAGGGAAGCCAAGACGTTATCTTGGAAAGCAAAAATAGGTATGTTTGAAGGAATAGGGGTTCCAACAATGTTATATGGTTGCGAGGCATAGGCTATAGATAGAGTTGTGCGCAGGAGGGTGGATGTGCTGGAAATGAGATGTTTGAGGACAATATGTGGTATGAGGTGGCTTGATCGAGTAAGTAATAAAAGGGTAAGAGAGATGTGTGGTAATAAAAGAAAGTGTGGTTGAGAGAGCAGAAGAGGGTGTTTTAAAATGGTTTGGTCACATGGAGAGAATGAGTGAAGAAAGATTGACAAAGAGGATATATGTGTCAGAGGTGGAGGGAACGAGAAGTGGGAGACCCAATTGGAGGTGGAAAGATGAAGTGAAAAAGATTTTGAGTGATCGGGGAATGAACATGCAGGAGGATGAAAGGCGTGAAAGGAACAGAGTGAATTGGATCGATGTGGTATACCGGGGTCGACGTGCTGTTAATGGATTGAACCAGGGCATGTGAAGTGTCTGGGGTAAACCATGACAAGTTTTCTGGGGCCTGGATGTGTTTAGGGAGCCGTGGTTTCGATGCATTATACATGACAGCTAGAGACTGAGTGAGAACGAATGTGGCCATTGACGTCTTTTCCTGGCTTTACCTCGCGCACATGCAGTGGAAGAGGGTAATCATTTCATGTGTGGCGGGGTGGCGACGGAAATAAATAAGGACAGACAGTATGAATTATGTACATGGTCATGTATGTATGTCTGTGTGTGTGTATATATATATATATATATATATATATATATATATATATATATATATATATATATATATATATATATATATATATATATATATATATATATATATATATATATATATATATATATATATATATATATATTGCGAGGTAGCGCAAGGAAACAGACGAAAGAAATGGCCCAACCCATCCTCTTACACATGTATATACATACACGTCCACACACGCAAATATACATACCTACACAGCTTTCCATTGTTTACCCCAGACGCTTCACATGCCCTGATTCAATCCACTGACAGCACGTCAACCCCGGTACACCACATCGATCCAATTCGCTCTATTCCTTGCCCTCCTTTCACCCTCCTGCATGTTCAGGCCCCGATCACACAAAATCTTTTTCACTCCATCTTTCCACCTCCAATTTGGTCTCCCACTTCTCCTCGTTCCCTCCACCTCCGACACATATATCCTCTTGGTCAATATTTCCTCAATCATTCTCTCCATGTGCCTAAACCATTTCAAAACACCCTCTTCTGCTCTCTCAATCACGCCCTTTTTATTTCCACTCATCTCTCTTACCCTTACATTACTTACTCGATCAAACCACCTCATACCACACATTGTCCTCAAACATCTCATTTCCAGCACATCCACCCTCCTGCGCACAACTCTATACATAGCCCACGCCTCGCAACCATACAACATTGTTGGAACCACTATTCCTTCAAACATACCCATTTTTGCTTTCCGAGATAATGTTCTCGGCTTCCACACATTCTTCAAGGCTCCCAGGATTTTCGCTCCCTCCCCCACCCAATGATTCACTTCCGCTTCCATGGTTCCATCCACTGCCAGATCCACTCCCAGATATCTAAAACACGTTACTTCCTCCAGTTTTTCTCCATTCAAACTTACTTCCCAATTGACTTGACCCTTAACCCTACTGTACCTAATAACCTTGCTCTTATTCACATTTACTCTTAACTTTCTTCTTTCACACACTTTACCAAACTCAGTCACCAGCTTCTGCAGTTTCTCATATGAATCAGCCACCATCGCTGTATCATCAGCGAACAACAACTGACTCACTTCCCAAGCTCTCTCATCCACAACAGACTTCATACTTGCCCCTCTTTCCAGAACTCTTGCATTCACCTCCCTAACAACCCCCTCCATAAACAAATTAAACAACCATGGAGTCATCACACACCCCTGCCGCAAACCTACATTCACTGAGAACCAATCACTTTCCTCTCTTCTTACACGTACACATGCCTTACATCCTCGATAAAAACTTTTCACTGCTTCTAACAACTTGCCTCTCTCACCATATATTCTTAATATCTTCCACAGAGCATCTGAGTGAATATATATCTTCCACAGAGCATAAATGCTACATACAAATCCATTTGCTTTTCTAAGTATTTCTCACATACATTCTTCAAAGCAAACACCTGATCCACACATCCTCTACCACTTCATAAACCACACTGCTCTTCCCCAATCTGATGCTCTGTACTTGCCTTCACCCTCTCAATCAATACCTGAGAAAGAATACTTCCCACGCATTCCTCAAGTATCGTAGAAGGCGACTAAAGGGGACGGGAGCTGTGGGCCAGAAACCCTTCCCTCCTTGTATCTTAACTTTCTAAAAGGGGAAACAGAAGAATGAGCCACGCGGGGAGTGCTCATCCTCCTCGAAGGCTCAGATTGGGCTGTCTAAATGTGTGTGGATGCAACCAAGATGAGAAATAAGGAGAGATAGGTAGTATGCTTGAGCAAAGGAACCTGGATGTTTTGGTTCTGAGTGAAACGAAGCTGAAGGGTAAAGGGGACGAGTGGTTTGGGAATGTCTTGGGAGTAAAGTCAGGGGTTAGTGAGAGGACAAGAGTAAGGAAAGGAGAAGAACTACTACTGAAACAGGAGTTGTGGGAGTATGTGATAGAGTGTAAGAAAGTAAATTCTAGATTGATATGGGTAAAACTGAAAGTTGATGGAGAGAGATAAATTCTAGAATGATATGGGTAAAATTGAAAGTTGATAGAGAGAGATGGGTGATTATTGGTGCATATGCACCTGGGCATGAGAAGAAAGATCATGAGAGGCAAGTGTTTTGGGAGCAGCTGAATGAGTGTGTTAGTGGTTTTGATGCACAAGACCGGGTTATAGTGATGAGTGATTTGAATGCAAAGGTGAGTATTGTGGCATTTGAGGGAATAATTGGTATACATGGGGTGTTCAGTGTTGTAAATGGAAATGGTGAAGAGCTTGTAGATTTATGTGCTGAAAAAGGACTGGTGATTGGGAATACCTGGTTTAAAAAGCGAGATATACATAAGTATACGTATGTAAGTAGGAGAGATGGCCAGAGAGCGTTACTGGATTACGTGTTAATTGATAGGCGCACGAAAGAGAGACTTTTGGATGTTAATGTGCTGAGAAATGCAAGTGGAGGGACGTCTGATCATTATCTTTTGAAGGCGAAGGTGAAAATTTGCAGGGGTTTTCAGAAAAGAAGAGAGAATTTTGGGGTGAAGAGAGTGGTGAGAGTAAGTGAGCTTTGGAAGGAGACTTGTGTGAGGAAGTACCAGGAGAGACTGAGTACAGAATGGAAAAAGGTGAGAACAAAGGAGGTAAGGGGAGTGGTGGAGGAATGGGATGCATTTAGGGAAGCAGTGATGGCTTGCGCAAAAGATGCTTGTGGCATGAAAAGCGTTGGAGGTGGGTTGATTAGAAAGGGTAGTGAGTGGTGTGATGAAGAAGTAAGATTATTAGTGAAAGAGAAGAGAGAGGCATTTGGACGATTTTTGCGGGGGAAAAATGCAAATGAGTGGGAGATGTACAAAAGAAAGAGGCAGGAGGTCAAGAGAAAGGTGCAAGAGGTGAAAAAGAGGACAAATGAGAGTTGGGGTTAGAGAGTATCATTAAATTTTAGGAAGAATAAAAAGATGTTTTGGAAGGAGGTAAATAAAGTGCGTAAGACAAGGGAGCAAATGGGAACTTCAGTGAATGGCGCAAATGGAGAGGTGATAACAAGTAGTGGTGATATGAGGAGATAGAATGAGTATTTTGAAGGTTTGTTGAATGTGTTTGATGATAGAGTGGCAGATATAGGGTGTTTTGGTCGAGGTGGTGTGCAAAGTGAGAGGGTTAGGGAAAATGATTTGGTAAACAGAGAAGAGGTAGTAAAAGCTTTGCGGAAAATGAAAGCCGGGAAGGCAGCAGGTTTGGATGGTATTGCAGTGGAATCTATTAAAAAAGGGGGTGACTGTATTGTTGAATGGTTGGTAAGGTTATTCAATGTCTGTATGATTCATGGTGAGGTGCCTGAGGATTAGCGGAATGCGTGCATAGTGCCATAGTACAAAGGCAAAGGGGATAAGAGTGAGTGCTCAACTTGCAGAGGTATAAGTTTGTTGAGTATTCTTGGCAAATTATATGGGAGGGTATTGATTGAGACGGTGAAGTCATGTACAAAGCATCAGATTGGGGAGGAGCAGTGTGGTTTCAGAAGTGGTAGAGGATGTGTGGATCAGGTGTTTGCTTTGAAGAATGTGTGCGAGAAATACTTAGAAAAGCATATGGATTTGTATCTAGCTTTTATGGATCTGGAGAAGGCATATGATAGTGTTCACAGAGATGCTCTGTGGAAGGTATTAAGAATATATGGTGTGGGAGGCAAATTGTTAGAAGCAGTGAAAAGTTTTTATCGAGGATGTAAGGCATGTTTACGTGTAGGAAGAAAGGAAAGTGATTGGTTCTCAGTGAATGTAGGTTTGCGGCAGGGGTGTGTGATGTCTCCATGGTTGTTTAATTTGTTTATTGATGGGGATGTTAGGGAGGTGAATGCAAGAGTTTTGGAAAGAGGGGCAAGCATGAAGTCTGTGTGGATGAGAGAGCTTGGGAAGTGAGTCAGTTGTTGTTCGCTGATGATACAGCGATGGTGGCTGATTCATGTGAGAAACTGCAGAAGCTGGTGACTGAGTTTGGTAAAGTGTGTGAAAGAAGAAAGTTATGAGTAAATGTGAATAAAAGGAAGGTTATTAGGTACAGTAGGGTTGCGGGTCAAGTCAATTGGGAGGTAAGTTTGAATGGAGAAAAACTGGAGGAAGTAAAGTGATTTAGATATCTGGGAGTGGATCTGGCAGCGGATGGAACCATGGAAGCGGAAGTGAATCATAGGATTGGAGAGGGGGCGAAAATCCTGGGAGCCTTGAAGAATGTTTGGAAGTCGAGAACATTATCTCGGAAACCAAAAATGGGTATGTTTGAAGGAATAGTGGTTCCAACAATGTATGGTTGCGAGGCGTGGGCTATGGATAGAGTTGTGCGCAGGAGGGTGGATATGCTGGAAATGCGATATTTGAGGACAATATGTGGTGTGAAGTGGTTTGATCGAGTAAGTAATGTAAGGGTAAGAGAGATGAGTGGAAATAAGAAGAGTGTGATTAAGAGAGCAGAAGAGGGTGTTTTGAAATTGTTTGGTCACATGGAGGGAATGAGTGAGGAAAGATTGACCAAGAGGATATATATATATATATATTTTTTTTTTTTTTTTTTATACTTTGTCGCTGTCTCCCGCGTTTGCGAGGTAGCGCAAGGAAACAGACGAAAGAAATGGCCCAACTCCCCCCCCCCCCATACACATGTACATACACACGTCCACACACGCAAATATACATACCTACACAGCTTTCCATGGTTTACCCCAGACGCTTCACATGCCTTGATTCAATCCACTGACAGCACGTCAACCCCTGTATACCACATCGCTCCAATTCACTCTATTCCTTGCCCTCCTTTCACCCTCCTGCATGTTCAGGCCCCGATCAAACAAAATCTTTTTCACTCCATCTTTCCACCTCCAATTTGGTCTCCCTCTTCTCCTCGTTCCCTCCACCTCCGACACATATATCCTCTTGGTCAATCTTTCCTCACTCATTCTCTCCATGTGCCCAAACCATTTCAAAACACCCTCTTCTGCTCTCTCAACCACGCTCTTTTTATTTCCACACATCTCTCTTACCCTTACGTTACTTACTCGATCAAACCACCTCACACCACACATTGTCCTCAAACATCTCATTTCCAGCACATCCATCCTTCTGCGCACAACTCTATCCATAGCCCACGCCTCGCAACCGTACAACATTGTTGGAACCACTATTCCTTCAAACATACCCATTTTTGCTTTCCGAGATAATGTTCTCGACTTCCACACATTTTTCAAGGCTCCCAAAATTTTCGCCCCCTCCCCCACCCTATGATCCACTTCCGCTTTCATGGTTCCATCCGCTGACAGATCCACTCCCAGATATCTAAAACACTTCACTTCCTTCAGTTTTTCTCCATTCAAACTCACCTCCCAATTGACTTGACCCTCAACCCTACTGTACCTAATAACCTTGCTCTTATTCACATTTACTCTTAACTTTCTTCTTCACACACTTTACCAAACTCAGTCACCAGCTTCTGCAGTTTCTCACATGAATCAGCCACCAGCGCTGTATCATCAGCGAACAACAACTGACTCACTTCCCAAGCTCTCTCATACCACAACAACTTCATACTTGCCCCTCTTCCAGAACCTTGCATTCACCTCCCTAACACCCCCTCCATAAACAAATTAAACAACCTATGGAGTCATCACACAACCCTGCCGCAACCTACATTCACTGAGAACCAATCACTTTCCTCTCTTCTTACACGTACACATCCTTACTTCCTCGATAAAAACTTTTCACTGCTCTAACAACTTGCCTCTCTCACCATATATTCTTAATATCTTCCACAGAGCATCTGAGTGAATATATATCTTCCACAGAGCATAAATGCTACATACAAATCCATTTGCTTTTTCTAAGTATTTCTCACATACATTCTTCAAAGCAACACCTGATCCACACATCCTCTACCACTTCATAAACCACACTGCTCTTCCCCAATCTGATGCTCTGTACTTGCCTTCACCCTCTCAATCAATACCTGAAAAAAATACTTCCCCAGCATGTCCTCAAGTATCGTAAAGGCGACTAAAGGGGACGGAGCTGTGGCCAGAAACCCTTCCCTCCTTGTATCTTAACTTTCTAAAAGGGAAACAGAAGAATGAGCCACGGGGGAGTGCTCATCCTCCTCGAAGGCTCAGATTGGGCTTCCTAAATGTGTGTGGATGCAACCAAGATGAGAAATAAGGAGAATAGGTAGTATGCTTGAGCAAAGGAACCGGGATGTTTTGGTTCTGATTGAAACGAAGCTGAAGGTAAAGGGACGAGTGGTTTGGGAATGTCTTGGGAGTAAAGTCAGGGGTTAGTGAGAGGACAAGAAAAGGGAAAGGAGAAGAACTACTACTGAAACAGGAGTTGTGGAGTATGTGATAGAGTGTAAGAAAGTAAATTCTAGATTGATATGGGTAAAACTGAAAGTTGATGGAGAGAGATAAATTCTAGAATGAAAATGGGTAAAATTGAAAGTTGATAGAGAGAGATGGTGATTATTGGTGCATATGAAACCTGGGCATGAGAAGAAAGATCATGAGAGGCAAGTGTTTTGGGAGCAGCTGAATGAGTGTGTTAGTGGTTTTGATGCACAAGACCGGGTTTATAGTGATGGGTGATTTGAATGCAAAGGTGAGTATTGTGGCATTTGAGGAATAATTGGTATACATGGGTGTTCAGTGTTGTAAATGGAAATGGTGAAGAGCTTGTAGATTTATGTGCTGAAAAAGGACTGGTGATTGGGAATACCTGGTTTAAAAAGCGAGATATACATAATATAACGTATGTAAGTAGGAGAGAATGGCCAAGAGCGTTACTGGATTACGTGTTAATTGATAGGCCACGAAAGAGAGACTTTTGGATGTTAATGTGCTGAGAAATGCAAGTGGAGGGACGTCTGATCATTATCTTTTGAAGGCGAAGGTGAAAATTTGCAGGGTTTTCAGAAAAGAAGAGAGAATTTTGGGGTGAAGAGAGTGTGAGAGTAAGTGAGCTTTGGAAGGAGACTTGTGTGAGGAAGTACCAGGAGAGACTGAGTACAGAATGGAAAAAGGTGAGAACAAAGGAGGTAAGGGGAGTGGTGGAGGAATGGGATGTATTTAGGGAAGCAGTGATGGCTTGCGCAAAAGATGCTTGTGGCATGAAAAGCGTCGGAGGTGGGTTGATTAGAAAGGGTAGTGAGTGGTGTGATGAAGAAGTAAGATTATTAGTGAAAGAGAAGAGAGAGGCATTTGGACGATTTTTGCGGGGGAAAAATGCAAATGAGTGGGAGATGTACAAAAGAAAGAGGCAGGAGGTCAAGAGAAAGGTGCAAGAGGTGAAAAAGAGGACAAATGAGAGTTGGGGTGAGAGAGTATCATTAAATTTTAGGGAGAATAAAAAGATGTTTTGGAAGGAGGTAAATAAAGTGCGTAAGACAAGGGAGCAAATGGGAACTTCAGTGAATGGCGCAAATGGAGAGGTGATAACAAGTAGTGGTGATGTGAGGAGATAGAATGAGTATTTTGAAGGTTTGTTGAATGTGTTTGATGATAGAGTGGCAGATATAGGGTGTTTTGGTCGAGGTGGTGTGCAAAGTGAGAGGGTTAGGGAAAATGATTTGGTAAACAGAGAAGAGGTAGTAAAAGCTTTGCGGAAAATGAAAGCCGGGAAGGCAGCAGGTTTGGATGGTATTGCAGTGGAATCTATTAAAAAAGGGGGTGACTGTATTGTTGACTGGTTGGTAAGGTTATTCAATGTCTGTATGATTCATGGTGAGGTGCCTGAGGATTAGCGGAATGCGTGCATAGTGCCATAGTACAAAGGCAAAGGGGATAAGAGTGAGTGCTCAACTTGCAGAGGTATAAGTTTGTTGAGTATTCTTGGCAAATTATATGGGAGGGTATTGATTGAGAGGGTGAAGTCATGTACAAAGCATCAGATTGGGGAGGAGCAGTGTGGTTTCAGAAGTGGTAGAGGATGTGTGGATCAGGTGTTTGCTTTGAAGAATGTGTGCGAGAAATACTTAGAAAAGCATATGGATTTGTATGTAGCTTTTATGGATCTGGAGAAGGCATATGATAGTGTTCACAGAGATGCTCTGTGGAAGGTATTAAGAATATATGGTGTGGGAGGCAAATTGTTAGAAGCAGTGAAAAGTTTTTATCGAGGATGTAAGGCATGTTTACGTGTAGGAAGAAAGGAAAGTGATTGGTTCTCAGTGAATGTAGGTTTGCGGCAGGGGTGTGTGATGTCTCCATGGTTGTTTAATTTGTTTATTGATGGGGATGTTAGGGAGGTGAATGCAAGAGTTTTGGAAAGAGGGGCAAGCATGAAGTCTGTGTGGATGAGAGAGCTTGGGAAGTGAGTCAGTTGTTGTTCGCTGATGATACAGCGCTGGTGGCTGATTCATGTGAGAAACTGCAGAAGCTGGTGACTGAGTTTGGTAAAGTGTGTGAAAGAAGAAAGTTATGAGTAAATGTGAATAAAAGGAAGGTTATTAGGTACAGTAGGGTTGCGGGTCAAGTCAATTGGGAGGTAAGTTTGAATGGAGAAAAACTGGAGGAAGTAAAGTGATTTAGATATCTGGGAGTGGATCTGGCAGCGGATGGAACCATGGAAGCGGAAGTAAAAACATAGGATTGGAGAGGGGGCGAAAATCCTGGAGCCTTGAAGAATGTTTTGGAAGTCGAGAACATTATCTCGGAAACCAAAAATGGGGATGTTTGAAGGAATAGTGGTTCCAACAATGTATGGTTTGCGAGGCGTGGGCTATGGATAGAGTTGTGCGCAGGAGGTGGATATGCTGGAAATGCGATATTTGAGACATATGTGGTGTGAAGTGGTTTGATCGAGTAAGTAATGTAAGGGTAAGAGAGATGAGTGGAAATAAGAAGAGTGTGATTAAGAGAGCAGAAGAGGGTGTTTTGAAATTGTTTGGTCACATGGAGGGAATGATGAGGAAAGATTGACCAAGAGGATATATATATATATATATTTTTTTTTTTTTTTTTATACTTTGTCGCTGTCTCCCGCGTTTGCGAGGTAGCGCAAGGAAACAGACGAAAGAAATGGCCCAACTCCCCCCCCCCCCATACACATGTACATACACACTCCACACACGCAAATATACATACCTACACAGCTTTCCATGGTTTACCCCAGACGCTTCACATGCCTTGATTCAATCCACTGACAGCACGTCAACCCCTGTATACCACATCGCTCCAATTCACTCTATTCCTTGCCCTCCTTTCACCCTCCTGCATGTTCAGGCCCCGATCAAACAAAATCTTTTTCACTCCATCTTTCCACCTCCAATTTGGTCTCCCTCTTCTCCTCGTTCCCTCCACCTCCGACACATATATCCTCTTGGTCAATCTTTCCTCACTCATTCTCTCCATGTGCCCAAACCATTTCAAAACACCCTCTTCTGCTCTCTCAACCACGCTCTTTTTATTTCCACACATCTCTCTTACCCTTACGTTACTTACTCGATCAAACCACCTCACACCACACATTGTCCTCAAACATCTCATTTCCAGCACATCCATCCTTCTGCGCACAACTCTATCCATAGCCCACGCCTCGCAACCGTACAACATTGTTGGAACCACTATTCCTTCAAACATACCCATTTTTGCTTTCCGAGATAATGTTCTCGACTTCCACACATTTTTCAAGGCTCCCAAAATTTTCGCCCCCTCCCCCACCCTATGATCCACTTCCGCTTTCATGTTCCATCCGCTGACAGATCCACTCCCAGATATCTAAAACACTTCACTTCCTTCAGTTTTTCTCCATTCAAACTCACCTCCCAATTGACTTGACCCTCAACCCTACTGTACCTAATAACCTTGCTCTTATTCACATTTACTCTTAACTTTCTTCTTCCACACACTTTACCAAACTCAGTCACCAGCTTCTGCAGTTTCTCACATGAATCAGCCACCACGCTGTATCATCAGCGAACAACAACTGACTCACTTCCCAAGCTCTCTCATCCCCAACAGACTTCATACTTGCCCCTCTTTCCAGGACTCTTTCATTTACCTCCCTAACAACCCCATCCATAAACAAATTAAACAACCATGGAGACATCACACACCCCTGCCGCAAACCTACATTCACTGAGAACCAATCACTTTCCTCTCTTCCTACACGTACACATGCCTTACATCCTCGATAAAAACTTTTCACTGCTTCTAACAACTTGCCTCCCACACCATATATTCTTGATACCTTCCACAGAGCATCTCTATCAACTCTATCATATGCCTTCTCCAGATCCATAAATGCTACATACAAATCCATTTGCTTTTCTAAGTATTTCTCACATACATTCTTCAAAGCAAACACCTGATCCACACATCCTCTACCACTTCTGAAACCGCACTGCTCTTCCCCAATCTGATGCTCTGTACATATATATATATATATATATATATATATATATATATATATATATATATATATATATATATATATATATATATATATATATATATATATATATATATATATATATATATATATATATATATATATATATATATATATATATATATATAATTAATGTATGTATGACTCATGGTGAGGTGCCTGAGGATTGGCGGAATGCGTGCATAGTGCCATTGTACAAAGGCAAAGGGGATAAGAGTGAGTGCTCAAATTACAGAGGTATAAGTTTGTTGAGTACTCCTGGCAAATTATATGGGAGGGTATTGATTGAGAGGGTGAAGGCATGTACAGAGCATCAGATTGGGGAAGAGCAGTGTGGTTTCAGAAGTGGTAGAGGATGTGTGGATCAGGTGTTTGCTTTGAAGAATGTATGTGAGAAATACTTAGAAAAGCAAATGGATTTGTATGTAGCATTTATGGATCTGGAGAAGTCATATGATAGAGTTGATAGAGATGCTCTGTGGAAGGTATTAAGAATATATGGTGTGGGAGGCAAGTTGTTAGAAGCAGTGAAAAGTTTTTATCGAGGATGTAAGGCATGTGTACGTGTGGGAAGAGAGGAAAGTGATTGGTTCTCAGTGAATGTAGGTTTGCGGCAGGGGTGTGTGATGTCTCCATGGTTGTTTAATTTGTTTATGGATGGAGTTGTTAAGGAGGTGAATGCAAGAGTTTTGGAAAGAGGGGCAAGTATGAAGTCTGTTGGGTATGAGAGAGCTTGGGAAGTGAGTCAGTTGTTGTTCGCTGATGATACAGCGCTGGTGGCTGATTCATGTGAGAAACTGCAGAAGCTGGTGACTGAGTTTGGTAAAGTGTGTGAAAGAAGAAAGTTAAGAGTAAATGTGAATAAGAGCAAGGTTATTAGGTACAGTAGGGTTGAGGGTCAAGTCAATTGGGAGGTGAGTTTGAATGGAGAAAAACTGGAGGAAGTGAAGTGTTTTAGATATCTGGGAGTGGATCTGGCAGCGGATGGAAACATGGAAGCGGAAGTGGATCATAGGGTGGGGGAGGGGGCGAAAATTCTGGGAGCCTTGAAGAATGTGTGGAAGTCGAGAACATTATCTCGGAAAGCAAAAATGGGTATGTTTGAAGGAATAGTGGTTCCAACAATGTTGTATGGTTGCGAGGCGTGGACTATGGATAGAGTTGTGCGCAGGAGGATGGATGTGCTGGAAATGAGATGTTTGAGGACAATGTGTGGTGTGAGGTGGTTTGATCGAGTAAGTAACGTAAGGGTAAGAGAGATGTGTGGAAATAAAAAGAGCGTGGTTGAGAGAGCAGAAGAGGGTGTTTTGAAATGGTTTGGTCACATGGAGAGAATGAGTGAGGAAAGATTGACCAAGAGGATATATGTGTCGGAGGTGGAGGGAACGAGGAGAAGAGGGAGACCAAATTGGAGGTGGAAAGATGAAGTGAAAAAGATTTTGTGTGATCGGGGCCTGAACATGCAGGAGGGTGAAAGGAGGGCAAGGAATAGAGTGAATTGGAGCGATGTGGTATACCGGGGTTGACGTGCTGACAGTGGATTGAATCAAGGCATGTGAAGCGTCTGGGGTAAACCATGGAAAGCTGTGTAGGTATGTATATTTGCGTGTGTGGACGTATGTATATACATGTGTATGGGGGGTGGGTTGGGCCATTTCTTTCGTCTGTTTCCTTGCGCTACCTCGCAAACGCGGGAGACAGCAAAAAAAAAAAAAAGAAAAAAAAAAATATATATATATATATACATAAGCCTATACCATATATCTATATATATATATATATATATATATATATATATATATATATATATATATATATATATATATATATATATATATATATATATATATATATATATATATATATATATATATATATATATATATATATACATAAGCCTATACCATATATCTATTTTGTCGACCAGCACCTAGGGAAGGATAAGCAGCGGGGTGGACTCTTGACGGGCTGCCAAGAGCAGGAAAGATGAAAGTTTGTGCATCCATAGTGTTCAGTGACGCTAGCTGCTGCAGCACGGTGGTCCGTCTGTGTGTGTGTGTATGGGGGGGGGGATGTGTAAATGAAAAAGGAATAGATAATGGTTTATTAAACTTAGGTAGTCATTCACATGAAAATGCACAGTTCAGGTATTACAGGTATTACAAAACTAGGAGTGCATAATAATAACCAGTTTACTAATCAAAAAATGCTTAAGTCAAGAGAAACTGGTGGATAATACCACACATTGGATCAGCACAGGAGTAAGGAACATCTGCATAGTCAAGATGGTAGATATACTGGAATGTTTACAGAGTAAATGATATCGTTTGCCCATATTAACTGAACATTAAGTGATGAATAGTTACGAGAATATAGCAATTAACACAGCCTAGATAAGAGAAAAGAGGATTGTTTATTTGCTTACCCATGCGCTTGTTCATAGAGTGTTTATGATTTTCATAGTTGTGGATATAGTAGGTACAGGACTGTTATATCTGTCTGTACGAGCGCTGATTGATGCTAGTCGATTTGTAGTGATGAACCGTGATCCGAGAGAGAGAGAGAGAGAGAGAGAGAGAGAGAGAGAGAGAGAGAGAGAGAGAGAGAGAGAGAGAGAGAGAGAGAGAGAGAGAGAGAGAGAGAGAGAGAGAGAGACGGGGATGTGTCAGCAGTATATTGCCAAACTGTCTTGTGAGCTTCCGGTGTTGGTCGAAGAGGTTGGCAGGTTCAGCAAGATGAGAGCCTCTTGGTAGGTGGTGTAAGATGTGCCCAGGATGATTCTGCATGATCTTTTCTGTACTCTCTCCACCTGATCCCTCTGTGTAGCTATAAGTATGAAGAACCAGGCTTGGGAGGCGTAAGCGGGCATAGGTAAACTGAAGATGGTGGATTGCCTAGTAAATTTAGTGGGCGGAGAAGGTACAGACGGTATGAGGAAGATTTGTTGGTATTGTATACGATTCTTCTAATTCAAACGGTCATCTATAGTAACAACAAGAAGTTTGAAGTTTTTGACTACCCGGAGGATGACCAGGTCTAGTGTGATGTGAAGGGTAAGATATCGTGTGCGGCCAGCATAATGTGCATCATCACGGTCTTGCTGTCACTGATGGTGACGTCGTTGTCGTAGTCCACACCTGAAGGTTGATGATCACGTGATAAAGGGCTCTGAAGTCAGTACGGTTGTTGATAATAGTAACACAAAACGTGGATCCCACACGAACGCTCTCTCTCTCTCTCTCTCTCTCTCTCTCTCTCTCTCTCTCTCTCTCTCTCTCTCTCTCTCTCTCTCTCTCTCTCTCTTAACCAACGACCTTATTGTCCCGTTGAGTAAGTTTTCAGAACATGTTTAAAACAAAACCGTTGATATGTTCAAAGTTAGGCTTGATCATGACCTGTTACTCTCAGGTATTGGATAATTCTTTTACCCAATCATGTTAATGTAGTGGTATATCATGCTAACGCCTCAGATGATCTCGCCTCGTCCATGCTGTGCTAATATACCGACATCGTTGACCCGTCTAGCTTGCTGCTTGGAAACAAGAAAAAATTCTTGTATGATCCTTCCACATCAGGAGTAATATACACATGGTGAGTCACGAGGCTGGAACTCTAGATCTATCCTTATTTAGACTTATGACAAAAAGTGAACGGATGGATGTCTTTGGTGATGGGATGAATAACATATTCAAGTTCATCTATACCTTCTGAGATTTCCAGTAAGATTTACCTTAAGTCAAATTAGTCCTGCGTGGTATTTTTCTACTTATTCTCGTCCGGGTGTTGCCGGAGCGAGTTAAGGGTTTGCTATCCATTTTTTCTACTACTTATAAGGGCACTTTTTTCAGTAGTAGTAAAGTCAGACCATTTCCGTTGGACCTTGTCAATGCATTTTTGTAGTGTCAAGACACGGACAAATAAGATGCCCTACTCAAAACCAGCTCAGCTAAAAGAAAAAAGTTATAAAGTAGAAATTAACCAGGACTCCGCAATTATTTGTTGACATGACTCTTGAAGGGTGAAAGGTTATAGGAAGCAAAAAAAAAAACAAAAAAGGAAAAGAAATCTCTCTCTCTCTCTCTCTCTCTCTCTCTCTCTCTCTCTCTCTCTCTCTCTCTCTCTCTCTCTCTCTCCCTCTCTCTCTCTCTCTCTCTCTCCCCCTCCCTCTCTTTCTACACATATCATATACCACCACGATAAGAGAAATTGCTTATATTTACAAGCGTTATAGATAAAAGATAAAAGTTAACCAAAGCAACATTCTCGCTGCCACCACTATTCCCGGCACAGTAATCACGTCTGGTGGGCAGGAAAAACATATTTTCTCCCCCGATCAACCCCGCAGGTGAGGCTGAACTTCATCAGGAGGACTGGATCATGGCTGACGAACCCTCGTGTTGGTCCACATTCTGGCATCTGGGTGGGTTAATCCTGCATAAAGGATGATACATGATGTCTTATGCTAAATTAGTACACACATACACAGAGTCCTGAGCACAGCAGTTGGCTTATATATAGCCGATAGCAGGGTGTCAGGGTTTGCTGATATATGGGTTCCTAGCTTAGGTTGGTGTAAGTGTGTGTGTGTGTGTGTGCGCGCGCGTGTGTATGTGTATTCACGCATAAAGTTAAAGACATGGTATGTATTAATCAGGTTCAGAGGGGGACAACACGATCGTAAACCTCTCTACCCGTAATATACAAGAAATAATCACACACTAAGGGACAAGACCAGCCCGGGGCTCTCTGTAGTAGCCTGGCTTTCCAGTTTGACCTCAACCCTGTCCCTCTCCACTTGCGCTCCAGAAATATATTCCCTTGGTGACAATAGTGTATCATTTTTGAATGCATGTAATGTATGTGTGATCTTGACTAAGCAATTAAGATATACGATAAACGAACAGTACTATAACATATAACCGTGAACGCCAGAGGAGGTGCGGAAAGGAGCATGCAAGATAATCCTCGGTCAGCCTTATGTATAAGATAGAGACTGCCTGGCAGAACAGAGGGTTCCAGGGTACGTTTTGTTTACAGTAACAGTGATCTGGGATATACAGAAGGCGGCTGTGTCTTGTTCTTCGTTAATTTCACTTTAATCTTGAGTTGAAAATCCTGTTGGCAATGCATGAAATTAGTTCACAGGTCATCTGTACAGACGCGCGATGAAGATGAAAGACTTTATGACCAGTCAGCAGATATCTGTAAGGAACGCGATCAGATCATGGTAAGAAATCCCAACATTCTGGTACCTGTGTTACGAGAACCCACACCAGTAACTCCGAGAGTGAGTCCTCAATCACCTTCATAGCGTCCGTATGTGACTCACTGAACAACGCCTCGCGACGGTACGTATACGAAGTTGAATTATAGTTTTGTACAAGTGATCACCAACAATTACTTTTGAGTTCTCTATCAACACTATTTGTAATGATGGTCAACATGAATGTCATAAATAAATACCTGCCTTTAGACTTACATATATTAACGAACTTCGTATTGTTCTTGACCGGAAAATCTGAGATGATGTTATCAATAAAAATCATATGGATGTAACTTGTAAAAGATTAGGTAAATCTTGTGAAATAGTAAATTCAATATACATGCCAGAGCGTAGCGCTCATCATTTTACAGACTCATCCAAAGTGAAGGCGCAGAAAAATACAGGACTGCTCGTTCCCTAAGTTACACATAAATAAATGAAAAAGACCAACAACCAACACAAAAAAATAGTTGTAATTTTGCGTATAAACTAAGACTTATACGTAAAAGTAAACATCATTAAGAGTCGTAGATCGCTAAAGGTAACGATTGAAACCCCAAAGAATTTATGGTTATCATAGAGACAACATAACATTACCCAGATCACTGGTCCAGCACTCACGAAAGTGGTGACTTGGTTCAGAACAATGAAGTCATTGCAATGCTCTTAGATGATACATTTTTTCATCACGTATACTACTGTAGACAAAATTCTCGTCCAGATACCAGTTCCATCGTTAGGAGAATAAAACATCGTACAAAATGATGATATCCTGTTGAAGATATACTCTCAGATCGAAATGGAATGAAATTCTGTAATAAGGCAGACCAAGATACGTTCAATATGAAAATAATGAAAAACGCTAGAATATACATTGTTAAGCCAGTGGCTATTTCCTTTATCTAGTATCACTTGATACGAGGGAAAATCCTGGAATACGAATTTACCCAATGTAACATCGATGCTCGAAAAACGTAATAAGTCCCTCACAAAAAGTTTTCGTCCAATTAGGTTAAAGTGCGTAGTTGATAAACACATGGAAATCATCACTCGATGTTTTTTAGATCTTGTAGACTCTAGAGGAACACAATCTGATTAGCAATATCCAACATGGTTTTCGATGAAATAATTCAGGCCTTTCAAATATGGCTGACTTCTTCATCATATATTCATCATGTATGATGAAAATAAACTGTATAATAGTATCTGTTTAGATTTTCATAAAACATTCTATAAAGCTCCACAACAAAGGTTACCGGCGAAAGGAAAGTCACATGGTAAAGACTTGGTTATCCTTTGGTGTGTATAACTGGTTGACTGACTAACCAAAAAGTAGTGATTGACGGTCAAGCTACAGAATGGTTAGATATAACACGTAGTGTGCCTCAGGAATTACTTTTATCACCAGAGGTTTTTCTCATTATATATCTATGTATAACTATCTTCCACTTCCTCGATGACTCCTGAAGCAGTTTTCCTCTTCTTTCCTTATATCTTTCCATCCTTTCCATATTTCAGATGCAGCTGGTTTAGATGTAGATATGTGTTTGAGACTGAAGTCTCCAACATAAGAAAAAAAAGTCTCGCAATAGTAAGCATTTTATGAGAAGAGGCGTCAATTTCAAGACTATCAGCAAAGACACACGTTTGAAGAAATTATAGCTAGACACTTGCACAATATAGAAACTGGAGAGACCACATGAAACAACAACTTTTCGGGGAACAGTTGTGAGTGGCAAGACTATTTCTCACAAACAGATTACTGTGAGAATTTACGGATCAAAACATTGAGATACACACCAAGTACAGATAGGCTGAAACCAGATGCTCTGCCCGGTAGCTTCGGTCATGAAGAGCAGCCAGAGAATCAGGTACAGGGGTTGTTGTGGTGAAAGGAATTCTGCATGAAAAGGTCACGTTAATGTGCATGTTTCCTGGCCTAATAAACCATGTTTTCTGTGTCTGTATAGCGTAAGTATAGACTGGAAATCACAACATTTATATATAACATAACTTTCTCAGCTATATCTTATACATAGATATTATAAGCCTGGCTGCCACACTATATGGGTATCGTTAACGATATCATGTATTCATGATGATACCATAAGACTATGTTCATATATACCGCAAACATATATATATATATATATATTTTACTTCTGTATCCACTTCTAGTTCATGTCTAAAATTGATTCCTATGGAATTAAAGCACTGATCACCTCTGGGTCTTCGTTTCTAATCGAATGTGTTACGTCAAGATCATGTTATTTCTCTGCAAATGTGGACACAATCTAAGGATGATCCTATGTGTGTGTGTACAACAGTTCGGGGTTCATTACGTTATAGTGGATTCTACGTCGTGGGGAGACAACTGGCAGCCAGACAACCCTTCCTCTTAACCCTTACCATTGACGAGTTTTCATATATAATGATAACTTATAAGAGAGAGGAATTATGAACCCGTCATCAGCTTACCATTTGCAGTGACATGAACTATTTCATTCCAGCAAAACAGAGTAATTAACATAGAACTTGCGCATCGCATCACCTTTCTGTAAACATTACCCTATAGATAACGAAGTCTTCCGCCATCAAAATAACGAATTTATATTTGCACCATCGTAAGACAGCATCTGCAGAAGACAGAAATGAGAACAGTATTTTTTCTACCTACATGAAACATAACACCCGGTAAGGTGACACTTCAGGCGTCACTTCAGTGTTTTGTAGTGTGCATTCTGAGGGACAGTCTAATGGTCGGCCTGACGAACACCGTGGTCCCAGGGGCTATAAAAAAAAAGTCAAGAAAAAGGTGAAAAATAGTAACGTGAAAGCTGGCTCAGGAGAGGAATATAGTAGAGGTTAAGCAACATCGAGGAAGCAACACAAATTAGATACAGAACTTCTTATGGAGCAGTGACCCCTCGTATCTTCAATAGAAAATGCCTTTTATCATAGTGAAGTATATGAGAACGATCTTAACCATATTAAAAGTATCAGGACACTACGAATTGTGATGACGCTCTGAAGGGTATCCCTGAATACTGTACTAAGGAACAGCTGTAGCTTCCTAGAAAAATATGATAAGAAATTCTTAGATAAAAGTCTTAGATAGTGATAAGATACCTTTATCACTCTATGATGTGTATCGGAGCGAGAGAGAGAGAGAGAGAGAGAGAGAGAGAGAGAGAGAGAGAGAGAGAGAGAGAGAGAGAGAGAGAGAGAGAGAGAGAGAGAGAGAGAGAATCTTTAGTTTATTCATAAATCTTCCTTTGAAGAGATTAGAATACATACTTATGAGAATATTCAGATTCAAAAAATTTTAGTACATAAGAAAACCAGAGGGATGTGCAGTGAATGTATGGACTATGGTGAAGTGCCTGAGGGTGGGCGGAATGTATGTATAGTGCCTGTGTACAAAGGCAAAGGAGATAAGGGCAAGTTCAAATTACAGAGGCATAAGTCTGCTGAGTATTCCTGGGAAATCATATGGGAGGGTATTGATTGAGAGGATAAAGCCATGCACAGATCATCAGACTGAAGAAGAGCAGTGTGGTTTCAGAGGTGGTAGAGGATGTGTGGATCAGGTGTGTGCTTTCAAGAATGTATGTAAAATATACTTAGATAAACAGATGGGTGTGTATATAGCATTTATGGATCTCGAGAAGGCAAATGATAAGATTAATAGAGATGTTTTGTGGAACATCTTAAGAAACTTCACCACCTCCTCCACCCTGTGTCTCACTTCCGCTGGTTCCATCCCCTACTAAGTCTACAATCAGATACCTAAAACACTTCACTTCCTCCGGCTTTTCTCCATTCAGATTTAACTCCCAATTAACTTGTCCCTCAACCCTGCTGAACCTAATAACCTTGCTCTTATTCCCATTTAGTCCCAAATATATATATATATATATATATATATATATATATATATATATATATATATATATATATATATATATATATATATATATATATATATATATATATATTTTTTTTTTTTTTTTTTTTTTATACTTTGTCGCTGTCTCCCGCGTTTGCGAGGTAGCGCAAGGAAACAGACGAAAGAAATGGCCCAACCCCCCCCATACACATGTATATACATACGTCCACACACGCAAATATACATACCTACACAGCTTTCCATGGTTTACCCCAGACGCTTCACATGCCTTGATTCAATCCACTGACAGCACGTCAACCCCGGTATACCACATCGCTCATATTCACTCTATTCCTTGCCCTCCTTTCACCCTCCTGCATGTTCAGGCCCCGATCACACAAAATCTTTTTCACTCCATCTTTCCACCTCCAATTTGGTCTCCCTCTTCTCCTAGCTCCCTCCACCTCCGACACATATATCCTCTTGGTCAATCTTTCCTCACTCATCCTCTCCATGTGCCCAAACCACTTCAAAACACCCTCTTCTGCTCTCTCAACCACGCTCTTTTTATTTCCACACATCTCTCTTACCCTTACGTTACTCACTCGATCAAACCACCTCACACCACACATTGTCCTCAAACATCTCATTTCCAGCACATCCATCCTCCTGCGCACAACTCTATCCATAGCCCACGCCTCGCAACCATACAACATTGTTGGAACCACTATTCCTTCAAACATACCCATTTTTGCTTTCCGAGATAATGTTCTCGACTTCCACACATTCTTCAAGGCCCCCAGAATTTTCGCCCCCACCCCCACCCTATGATCCACTTCCGCTTCCATGGTTCCATCCGCCGCCAGATCCACTCCCAGATATCTAAAACACTTCACTTCCTCCAGTTTTTCTCCATTCAAACTCACCTCCCAATTGACTTGACCCTCAACCCTACTGTACCTAATAACCTTGCTCTTATTCACATTTACTCTTAACTTTCTTCTTACACACACTTTACCAAACTCAGTCACCAGCTTCTGCAGTTTCTCACATGAATCAGCCACCACCTTTGTATCATCAGCGAACAACAACTGACTCACTTCCCAAGCTCTCTCATCCCCAACAGACTTCATACTTGCCCCTCTTTCCAAAACTCTTGCATTTACCTCCCTAACAACCCCATCCATAAACAAATTAAACAACCATGGAGACATCACACACCCCTGCCGCAAACCTACATTCACTGAGAACCAATCACTTTCCTCTCTTCCTACACGTACACATGCCTTACATCCTCGATAAAAACTTTTCACTGCTTCTAACAACTTGCCTCCCACACCATATATTCTTAATACCTTCCACAGAGCATCTCTATCAACTCTATCATATGCCTTCTCCAGATCCATAAATGCTACATACAAATCCATTTGCTTTTCTAAGTATTTCTCACATACATTCTTCAAAGCAAACACCTGATCCACACATCCTCTACCACTTCTGAAACCACACTGCTCTTCCCCAATCTGATGCTCTGTACATGCCTTCACCCTCTCAATCAATACCCTCCCATATAATTTACCAGGAATACTCAACAAACTTATACCTCTGTAATTTGAGCATTCACTCTTATCCCCTTTGCCTTTCTACAATGGCACTATGCAAGCATTCCGCCAATCCTCAGGCACCTCACCATGAGACATACATACATTAAATAACCTTACCAACCAGTCAACAATACAGTCACCCCCTTTTTTAATAAATTCCACTGCAATACCATCCAAACCTGCTGCCTTGCCGGCTTTCATCTTCCGCAAAGCTTTCACTACCTCTTCTCTGTTTACCAAATCATTTTCCCTAACTCTCTCACTTTGCACACCACCTCGACCAAAACACCCTATATCTGCCACTCTATCATCAAACACATTCAACAAACCTTCAAAATACTCACTCCATCTTCTCACATCACCACTACTTGTTATCACCTCCCCATTTGCGCCCTTCACTGAAGTTCCCATTTGCTCCCTTGTCTTACGCACTTTATTTACCTCCTTCCAGAACATCTTTTTATTCTCCCTAAAATTTAATGATACTCTCTCACCCCAACTCTCATTTGCCCTTTTTTTCACCTCTTGCACCTTTCTCTTGACCTCCTGTCTCTTTCTTTTATACATCTCCCACTCAATTGCATTTTTTCCCTGCAAAAGTCGTCCAAATGCCTCTCTCTTCTCTTTCACTAATACTCTTACTTCTTCATCTCACCACTCACTACCCTTTCTAATCAACCCAACTCCCACTCTTCTCATGCCACAAGCATCTTTTGCGCAATCCATCACTGATTCCCTAAATACAACCCATTCCTCCCCCACTCCCCTTGCTTCCATTGTTCTCACCTTTTTCCATTCTGTACTCAGTCTCTCCTGGTACTTCCTCACACAGGTCTCCTTCTCAAGCTCACTTACTGTCACCACCCTCTTCACCCCAACATTCACTCTGTGTGTCGGAGGTGGAGGGAACGAGGAGAAGAGGGAGACCAAATTGGAGGTGGAAAGATGGAGTGAAAAAGATTTTGTGTGATCGGGGCCTGAACATGCAGGAGGGTGAAAAGAGGGCAAGGAATAGAGTGAATTGGAGCGATGTGGTATACCGGGGTTGACGTGCTGTCAGTGGATTGAATCAAGGCATGTGAAGCGTCTGGGGTAAACCATGGAAAGCTGTGTAGGTATGTATATTTGCGTGTGTGGACGTATGTATATACATGTGTATGGGGGTGGGTTGGGCCATTTCTTTCGTCTGTTTCCTTGCGCTACCTCGCAAACGCGGGAGACAGCGACAAAGCAAAAAAAAAAAAAAAAAAAAATATATATATATATATATATATATATATATATATATATATATATATATATATATATATATATATATATATATATATATATATATATATATATATATATATATATATATCCCCAGGGATTGGGGAGAAAGAATACTACCCACGCATTCCCCGCGTGTCGTACAATGTGTCTAAAGGGCACGGGAGAGGGGGGCTAGAAACCCTCCCCTCCTTGTATTTTAACTTTCTAAACGGGGAACAGAAGAAGGAGTCATGCAGGGATTGCGCGTCTTCTTCGAGGGCTCAGATTGGGGTATCTAATGTGTGTGGATGTAACAAATATGAGAAAAAAGGAGAGATAGGTAGTATATTTGAGGAAAGGAACCTGGATGTTTTGGCTCTGAGTGAAACAAAGCTCAAGGGTAAAGGGGAAGAGTGGTTTGGGAATGTTTTGGGAGTAAAGTCAGGTGTTAGTGAGAGGACAAGAGCAAAGTAAGGAGTAGCACTACTCCTGAAACAGGAATTGCGGGAGTATGTGATAGAGTGTAAGGAAGTAAACCCTAGATTGATATGGGTAAAACTAAAGTGGATGGAGATATGTGTGGTTATTGGTGCCTATACACCTGGGCATGAGAAGAAAGTGAGAGTGTGAGTGTGTTAGCAGCTTTGATGCACGAGACCGGATTATAGTGATGGGTGATTTGAATGCAAAGGTGAATAATGTGGCAGTTGAGGGTGTAATTGGTGTACATGGGGTGCTCAGTTTCGCAAATAGAAATGGTGAAGAGCTTGTTTGTTTGTGTGCTGAAAAAGGAGTGGTGATTGGAAATAACTGGTTTAAAAAGCGAGATATACATAAGTATACGTATGTAAGTAGGAGAGATGGCCAGAGAGCGTCATTGGATTACGTGTTAATTGCTAGACGCACGAAAGAGAGAATTTTGGATGTTAATGTGCTGAGAGGTGCAACTGGAGGGATGTCTGAACATTATCTTGTGGAGGCGAAGGTGAAGATTTGTGGGGGTTTTCAGAAAGGAAGAGAGAATGTTGGGGTGAAGAGAGTTGTGAGAGTAAGTGAGCTTGTGAAGGAGACTTGTGTGAGGAAGTACCAGAAGAGACTGAGTACAGAATAGAAAAAGATGAGAACAAAGGAGTTAAGGGGAGTGGGGGAGGAATGTGATGTATTTAGGGAAGCAGTGATGGCTTGCGCAAAAGATGCTTGTGGCATGAGAAGCGTGGGAGGTGGGTTGATTGGAAAAGGTAGTGAGTGGTGGGATGAAGAAGTAAGTTTATAAGTGAAAGAGAAGAGAGAGGCATTTGGATGATTTTTGCAGGGAAAAAATGCAAATGAGTGGGAGAGGTATAAAAGAAAGAGGCAGGAGGTCAAGAGAAAGGTGCAACAGGTGAAAAAGAGTGCAAATGAGAGTTGGGGTGAGAGAGCATCATTAAACTTCAGGGAGAATAAAAAGATGTTTTGGAATTAGGTAAATAAAGTGCGTAAGACAAGGGAGCAAGTGGGAACTTCAGTGAAGGGGGCTAATGGGGAGGTGATAACAAGTAGTGGTGATGTGAGAAGGAGATGGAGTGAGTATTTTGAAGTTTGTTGAATGTGTTTGATGATGGAGTGGCAGATATAGGGTGTTTTGGTCGAGTTGGTGTGCAAAGTGAGAGGGTTAGGGAAAATGATTTGGTAAACAGAGAAGAGGTAGTAAAAGCTTTACGGAAGGTGAAAGCCGGCAAGGCAACAGGTTTGGATGGTATTGCAGTGGAATTTATTAAAAAAGGGGGTGACCGTATTGTTGACTGGTTGGCAAGGTTATTTAATGTCTGTATGATTCATGGTGAGGTGCCTGAGGATTGGGGGAAAGCTTGCATAGTGCCATTGTACAAAGGGAAGGGGGATAAGAGTGAGTGCTCAAATTACAGAGGTATAAGTTTGTTGAGTATTCCTGGTAAATTGTACGGGAAGGTATTGATTGAGAGGGTGAAGGCATGTACAGAGCATCAGATTGGGGAAGAGCAATGTGGTTTCAGAAGTGGTAGAGGATGTGTGGATCAGACGTTTGCTTTGAAGAATGTATGCGAGAAATACTTAGAAAAACAAATGGATTTGTATGTAGCATTTATGGATATGGAGAAGGCATATGATAGAGTTGATAGAGATGCTCTGTGGAAGGTATTAAGAATATATGGTTCGGGACGCAAGTTGTTAGAAGCAGTGAAAAGTTTTTATCGGGGATGTAAGGCATGTGTACGTGTAGGAAGAGAGGAAAGTGATTGGTTCTCAGTGAATGTTAGGTTTGCGGCAGGGGTGTGTCGTGTCTCCATGGTTGTTTAATTTGTTTATGGATGGGGTTGTTAGGGAGGTAAATGCAACAGTTTTGGAAAGAGGGGCAAGTATGCAGTCTGTTGTGGATGCGAGAGCTTGGGAGGTGAGTCAGTTGTTGTTCGCTGATGATGCAGCGCTGGTGGCTGATTCATGTAAGAAACTGCAGAAGCTGGTGACTGAGTTTGGTAAAGTGTGTGAAAGAAGAAAGTTTAGAGTAAATGTGAATAAGAGCAAGGTTATTAGGTACAGTAGGGTTGAGGGTCAAGTCAATTGGGAGGTAAGTCTGAATGGAGAAAAACTGGAGGAAGTAAAGTGTTTTAGATATCTAGGAGTGGATTTGGCAGCGGATGGAACCATGGAAGCGGAAGTGAATCATAGGGTGGGGGAAGGGGCGAAAATTCTGGGAGCCTTGAAGAATGTTTGGAAGTCGAGAACACTATCTAGGAAAGCAAAAATGGGTATGTTTGAAGGAATAGCGGTTCCAACAATGTTGTATGGTTGCGAAGCTTGGGCTATGGATAGAGTTGTACGCAAGAGGGTGGGTGTGCTGGAAATGAGATGTTTGAGGACAATATGTGGTGTGAGGTGGTTTGAACGAGTAAGTAATGTAAGGATAAGAGAGATGTGTGGAAATAAAAAGAGTGTGGTTGAGAGAGCAGAAGAGGGTGTTTTGAAATGGTTTGGTCACATGGAGAGAATGAGTGAGGCTAGATTGACCAAGAGGATATATGTGTCAGAGGTGGAGGGAACGAGGAGAAGTGGGAGACCAAATTGGAGGTGGAAAGATGGAGTGAAAAAGATTTTGAGTGATCGGGGCCTGAACATGCAGGAGGGTGAAAGGCGTGCAAGGAATAGAGTGAATTGGAACGATATGGTATACCGGGGTCGACGTGCTGTCAATGGAGTGAACCAGGACATGTGAAGCGTCTGGGCTAAACCATGGAAAGTTGTGTGGGGCCTGGATGTGGAAAGGGAGCTGTGGTTTCGGGCATTATTACATGACAGGTAGAGACCGAGTTTGAACGAATGGTTCCTCTGTTGTCTTTTTCCTAGAGCTACCTCGCACACCTGAGGGGGGAGGGGGATGTTATTCCATGTGTGGCGAGGTGGCGATTTGAATAAATAAAGGCAGACAGTGTGAATTGTGTGCATGTGTATATATTCATGTGTGTGTGAGTGCATATATATGTGTACATTGAGATGTATAGGTATGTATATTTGCGTGTGTGGACGTGTATGTATATACATGTGTATGGGGGTCGGTTGGGCCATTTCTTTCGTGTTTCCTTGCGCTACCTCGCAAACGCGAGAGACAGCGACAAAGTATAATAAATATAAATAAGTATCTTTCTTTCATACTATTCCCCATTTCCCGCATTAGCGATGTAGCGTTAAGAACATAGGGCTAGGCCTTTGAGGAAATATCCTCATCCGGCCCCCTTCTCTAGATGTTCCTTCTTTTGCAGAATTAAAAAAAAAAGAAAACAAGAGAAAAGGATTTCCAGCCCACTGCTCCCATATATTTATATATATATATATATATATATATATATATATATATATATATATATATATATATATATATATATATATATATATATATATATATATATATATACTTCCCACGCATTCCTCACGTGTCGTAGAATCCGACTAAAGGGGACGGGAGCGGGGGCCAGAAACCCTCCCCTCCTTGTATTTTAACTTTCTAAAAGGGGAAACAGAAGGAGGAGTCACGCGGGGAGTGCTCATCCTTCTCGAAGGCTCAGATTGGGGTGTCTAAATGTGTGTGGATGTAACCAAGATGAGAAAAAGGAGAGATAGGTAGTATGTTTGAGGAAAGAAACCTGGATGTTTTAGCTCTGAGTGAAAGGAAGCTCAAGGGTAAAGGGGAAGAGTGGTTTGGGAATGTCTTGGGAGTAAAGTCAGGGGTTAGTGAGAGGACAAGAGCAAGGGAACGAGTACCACTACTCCTGAAACAGGAGTTGTGGGAGTATATATAGAGTGTAAGAAAGTAAATTCTAGATTGATATGGGTAAAACTGAAAGTTGATGGAGAGAGATGGGTGACTATTGGTGCATATGCACCTGGGCATGAGAAGAAAGATAATGAGAGGCAAGTGTTTTGGGAGCAGCTGAATGCGTGGGTTAGTGGTTTTGATGCACAAGATCAGGTTATAGTGATGGGTGATTTGAATGCAAAGGTAAGTAATGTGGCAGTTGAGGGAATAATTAGTATACATGGGGTGTTCATTGTTGTAAATGGAAATGGTGAAGAGCTTGTAGATTTATGTGCTAAAAACGGACTGGTGATTGGGAATATCTGGTTTAAAAAGCGAGATATACACAAGTATACGTATGTAAGTAAGAGAGATGACCAGAAAGCGTTATTGGATTACGTGTTAATTGATAGGTGCGCGAAAGAGTGACTTTTGGATGTTTATGTGCTGAGAGGTGCAACTGGAGGGATGTCTGATCATCATCTTGTGGAGGCGAAGGTGAAGATTTGTAGGGGTTTTATGAAAAGAAGAGAGAATGTTGGGGTGAAGAGAGTGGTGAGAGTAAGTGAGCTGGTGAAGGAGACTTGTGTGAGGAAGTACCAGGAGAGATTGAGTACAGAATGGAAAAAGGTGAGAACAAAGGAGGTAAGGGGAGTGGGGGAGGAATGGGATGTATTTAGAGAAGCAGTGATGGCTTGCGCAAAAGATGCTTGTGGCATGAGAAGCGTGGGAGGTGGGTTGATTAGAAAGGGTAGTGAGTGGTGGGATGAAGAAGTAAGATTTATAGTGAACGAAATGAGCGAGGCACTTGGACAATATTTGCCGGGAAAAATTGCAAATGAGTGAGAGATGTACAAAAGAAAAAGGCAGGAGGTCAAGAGAAAGGAGCAAGAGGTGAAAAAGAGGGCAAATGAGAATTGGTGTGAGAGAGTATCATTAACTTTTATGGAAAAGAAAAAGATGTTTTGGAAGGAGGTAAATAAAGTGCGTAAGACAAGGGAGCAAATGGGAACTTCAGTGAAGAGGGCTAATGGGGAGGTGATAACAAGTAGTGGTGATTTGAGAAGGAGATGGAGTGAGTATTTTGAATGTTTGTTGACTGTGTTTGATGATAGAGTGGCATATATAGGGTGTTTTGGTCGAGGTGGTGTGCAAAGTAAGAGGTTAGTGAAAATGATTTGGTAAACAGAGAAGAGGTAGTAAAAGCGTTGCGGAAGTCGAAAGCCGGCAAGGCAGCTGGTTTGGATGGTATTGCAGTGGAATTTATTAAAAAAGGGGGTGACAGTAATGTTGACTGGTTGGTAAGGTTATTCAATGTATGTATGATTCATGGTGAGGTGCCTGAGGATTGGCGGAATGCTTGCATAGTGTCATTGTACAAAGTCAAAGGGGAAAAGAGTGAGTGCTCAAATACAGAGGTATAAATTTGTTGAGTATTCCTGGTAAATTATATGGGAGGGTATTGATTGAGAGGGTGAAGGCATGTACAGAGCATCAGGTTGGGGAAGAGCATTGTGGTTGCAGAAGTGGTAGAGGATGTGTGGATCAGTTGTTTGCTTTGAAGAATGTATGTGAGAAATACTTAGAAAAACAAATGGATTTGTATGTAGCATTTATGGATCTGGAGAAGGTATATGATAGAGTTGATAGAGATGCTCTTTGGAAGGTATTAAGAATATATGGTGTGGGAGGCAAGTTGTTAGAAGCAGTGAAAAGTTTTTATCGAGGATGTAAGGCATGTGTACGTGTAGGAAGAGAGGAAAGTGATTGGTTCTCAGTGAATGTAGGTTTGCGGCAGTGGTGTGTGATGTCTCCATGGTTGTTTAATTTGTTTATGGATGGGGTTGTTAGGGAGTAGAATGCAAGAATTTTGGAAAGAGGGGCAAGTATGCAGTCTGTTGTGGATGAGAGAGCTTGGGTAGTGAGTTATTTGTTGTTCGCTGATGATACATCGCTTGTGGCTTATTCATGTGGGAAACTGCAGAAGCTGGTGACTGAGTTTCGTAAAGAGTGTGAAAGAAGAAAGTTAAGAGTAAATGTGAATAAGAGCAAGGTTATTAGGTACAGTAGGGTTGAGGGTCAAGTCAATTGGGAGGAAAGTTTGAATGGAGAAGAACTAGAGGAAGTAAAGTGTTTTAGATATCTGAGAGTGGATATGGCAGCGGATGGAACCATGCAAGTGGAAGTGAATCATAGGGTGGTGGAGGGGGCGAAAATTCTGGGAGCCTTTAAGAATGTTTGGAATTCGAAAACATTATCTCGGAAAGCAAAAATGGGTATGTTTGAAGGAATAGTGGTTCCAACAATGTTGTATGGTTGCGAGGCGTGGGCTATGGATGGAGATCTGCGCAAGAGGGTGGATGTGCTGGAAATGAGATATTTGAGGACAATGTGTGTTGTGAGTTGGTATGATCGAGTAAGTAATGTAAAGGTCAGAGAGATGTGTGGAAATAAAAATAGTGTGGTTGGGAGAGCAGAAGAGGGTGTTTTGAAATGGTTTGGTCACATGGAGAGAATGAATGAGTAAATATTGACCAAGAGGATATATGTGTCAGAGGTGGAGGGAACGAGGAGATGTGGAAGACCAAATTGGAGGTGGAAAGATGGAGTGAAAAAGATTTTGAGTGATCGGGGCCTGAACATGCAGGAGGGTGAAATGCGTGCAAGGAATAGAGTGCATTGGAACGATGTGGTATACCGGGGTCGACGTGCTGTCAAAGGTTTGAACCAGGGCATGTGAAGCGTCTGGGGTAAACCATGGAAAGTTGTGTGGGGCCTGGATGTGGAAAGGGAGCTTTTGTTTCGTTGCATTATGACATGACAGCTAGAGACTGAGTGTGAACGAATGGGTCCTTTGTTGTCTTTCCTAGCGCTAACTTGCGCACATGAGGGGGGGAGGGGGTTCTTATTCCATGTGTGGCGAGGTGACGATGGGAATGAATAAAGGCAGACAGTATGAATTATGTATATGTGTATATATGTGTGTGTCTGTATGTGTATATACATGTGTACATTGAGATGTATAGGTATGTATATTTGCGTTTGTGGACGTGTATGTATATATACATGTGTATGTGTTTGGGTTGGGCCATTCTATCGTCTGTTTCCTTTCGCTACCTAGCTAGCGCGGGAGACAGCGACAAAGTATAAAAAAAAAAAAAAAAAAAAAAAAAAAAAAAAAAAAAAATATATATATATATATATATATATATATATATATATATATATATATATATATATATATATATATATATATATATATATATATATTTTTTTTTTTTTTTTTTCATACTATTCGCCATTTCCCGCGATAGCGAGGTAGCGTTAAGAACAGAGGACTGGGCCTTTTTTTTTTGGCTTTGTCGCTGTCTCCCGCGTTTGCGAGGTAGCGCAAGGAAACAGACGAAAGAAATGGCCCAACCCACCCCCATACACATGTATATACGTACGTCAACACACGCAAATATACATACCTACACAGCTTTCCATGGTTTACCCCAGACGCTTCACATGCCCTGATTCAATCCACTGACAACACGTCAACCCCGGTATACCACATCGATCCAATGCACTCTATTCCTTGCCCTCCATTCACCCTCCTGCATGCTCAGGCCCCGATCACACAAAATCTTTTTCACTCCATCTTTCCACCTCCAATTTGGTCTCCCACTTCTCGTTCCCTCCACCTCCGACACATATATCCTCTTGGTCAATCTTTCCTCACTCATTCTCTCCATGTGCCCAAACCATTTCAAAACACCCTCTTCTGCTCTCTCAACCACGCTCTTTTTATTTCCATACATCTCTCTTACCCTTACATTACTTACTCGATCAAACCACCTCACACCACACATTGTCCTCAAACATCTCATTTCCAGCACATCCATCCTCCTGCGCACAACTCTATCCATAGCCCACGCCTCGCAACCATACAACATTGTTGGAACCACTATTCCTTCAAGCATACCCATTTTTGCTTTACGAGATAATGTTCTCGATTTCCACACATTCTTCAAGGCTCCCAGAATTTTCGCCCTCTCCCCACCCTATGATCCACTTCCGCTTCCATGGTTCCATCCGCTGCCAGATCCACTCCCAGATATCTAAACACTTTACTTCCTCCAGTTTTTCTCCATTCAAACTTACCTCCCAGTTGACTTGACCCTCAACCCTACTGTACCTAATAATATATATATATATATATATATATATATATATATATATATATATATATATATATATATATATATATATATATATATATATACATATATTTATGTATATATATATATATATATATATATATATATATATATATATATATATATATACATATATATATATATATATATATATATATATATATATATATATATATATATATATATATATATATATATATATATATATATGGTGTGGGAGGCAAGTTGTTAGAAGCAGTGAAAAGTTTTTATCGAGGATGTAAGGCATGTGTACGTGTAGGAAGAGAGGAAAGTGATTGGTTCTCAGTGAATGTAGGTTTGCGGCAGGGGTGTGTGATGTCTCCATGGTTGTTTAATTTGTTTATGGATGGGGTTGTTAGGGAGGTAAATGCAAGAGTCCTGGAAAGAGGGGCAAGTATGAAGTCTGTTGGGGATGAGAGAGCTTGGGAAGTGAGTCAGTTGTTGTTCGCTGATGATACAGCGCTGGTGGCTGATTCATGTGAGAAACTGCAGAAGCTGGTGACTGAGTTTGGTAAAGTGTGTGGAAGAAGAAAGTTAAGAGTAAATGTGAATAAGAGCAAGGTTATTAGGTACAGTAGGGTTGAGGGTCAAGTCAATTGGGAGGTGAGTTTGAATGGAGAAAAACTGGAGGAAGTGAAGTGTTTTAGATATCTGGGAGTGGATCTGTCAGCGGATGGAACCATGGAAGCGGAAGTGGATCATAGGGTGGGGGAGGGGGCGAAAATTTTGGGAGCCTTGAAAAATGTGTGGAAGTCGAGAACATTATCTCGGAAAGCAAAAATGGGTATGTTTGAAGGAATAGTGGTTCCAACAATGTTGTATGGTTGCGAGGCGTGGGCTATGGATAGAGTTGTGCGCAGGAGGATGGATGTGCTGGAAATGAGATGTTTGAGGACAATGTGTGGTGTGAGGTGGTTTGATCGAGTAAGTAACGTAAGGGTAAGAGAGATGTGTGGAAATAAAAAGAGCGTGGTTGAGAGAGCAGAAGAGGGTGTTTTGAAATGGTTTGGGCACATGGAGAGAATGAGTGAGGAAAGATTGACCAAGAGGATATATGTGTCGGAGGCGGAGGGAACGAGGAGAAGAGGGAGACCAAATTGGAGGTGGAAAGATGGAGTGAAAAAGATTTTGTGTGATCGGGGCCTGAACATGCAGGAGGGTGAAAGGAGGGCAAGGAATAGAGTGAATTGGAGCGATGTGGTATACAGGGGTTGACGTGCTGTCAGTGGATTGAATCAAGGCATGTGAAGCGTCTGGGGTAAACCATGGAAAGCTGTGTAGGTATGTATATTTGCGTGTGTGGACGTGTGTATGTACGTGTGTATGGGGGTTGGGCCATTTCTTTCGTCTGTTTCCTCGCGCTACCTCGCAAACGCGGGAGACAGCGACAAAGTATAAAAAAAAAAAAAAAAAAAAAAAAAAAAAAAAAAATATATATATATATATATATATATATATATATATATATATATATATATATATATATATATATATATATATATATATATACATATATTTATGTATATATATATATATATATATATATATATATATATATATATATATATATATATATATATATGTATATATATATATATATATATATATATATATATATATATATATATATATATATATATATATATATATATATATATATATATATATATATATATATATATATATATATATATATATATATATACATATATATATATATATATATATATATATATATATATATATATATATATATATATATATATATATATATATATATATATATATATATATATATATATATATATAAGATTTATTCCATTGGATCTAAGTTAAAGTACCCTTGATCTTTCATTGATCAATCCATTAAGTTAAGAAAGAAATAATTTTATAGAGTTGAGCACAAACCTCCCATTGATACTAAGAATATATTAGTTCTCCCTTTTGATGATAATTTTACTTTACTTCCGATATTGCTTAGATCCTTTGATGTAAATGTTGCCTTCAGCAACAGTGATATTATAAAGAATATCTTAAACAGGAATTCACCAGAAATTCTCCTAGATGAATGTATAAAGTGCCATGTAGAAATTGTGATAAGTCTTATGTTGGGCAGACTGGAAAGGATGTTTTTGTTAGACTTAAGCAACATAAAAATTGTATAAGAACGGGACAGGTATCCAATGACTTGTTTAATGACGTTGAAATTTATAATCATTGTATTGACTGGAGTAATGCCATCTCAGTTATCAAATCTAACTCTATTACCACGAAAAAAATTGAATCTTCTATTATCAAATACACAAAGAATTATAATCTTGACATTAGCAAAGGATTCTTTTTCGTGTCAGAATTATCCCTTTAATGTCATATATAAAAAAAAAAATATGTTAATAGGTTGAGATACTTTTATTCTCACCGGATGCTGTGCATTGTTAATTACACACATTTCATTCATCTGAGTAATCTTGCACTAACTGATATCATTTTCATCCAATATTAGTTAATACACGTATACTGGTCAATGTACACTTACGTAAGCATTCATCATTCTCAAAAACTATACAATATTTAGAATACAAATCATCTCCGTCGAGCAAACAATCTATGTTCTCTTGATATGTCAAACTTTTCCATTGTTTAACATCCATGTAATCTGTTGTGTCGCATCGTCAACCATATGATTCCTGTACGTACTAATACACATATACACACCTGAGAACATACTCTTATAATGTGTGACCATCCTCAAACTAATACACACTCTACACTGTTCATCTGCTGTAGAAACAGTCTCATATTATCAGTAGTCATTATATCCTAACGTAAGTTTCATGTAGACAATGTCATTCCTTGTATTATTTCAAACGTAGACAACATTGGTATCATCACTTACAATCACAAGTTATCCACAAGTATTACTACTAAATCATCCGTGCTTAATCTTGCTAACGTCCAGTCGTAATGACGACAAACTGGCAGCTTCCTCCCACTTCTCTATCAAGTCATCAGCCATCCTCTATGGATCAGCCACTACACTAGGCCTCTCCTCGCTCCTCTCACCCTATTAACTTCACCACAGATTTTCTTTGTAGTTTTCGCCTCAGCAATTCTTCCTAGGAAAACTTTCCAGTCTGACCCACGCATGCCTTTGTTACCTCTTGTAAAGCAATTTTCTCTTCCTCAGACTTCCCTGATCTTATCCAATCTTTGTGTGACATCTGCAGAGTAACATTCCATGCCTTAACGTCTACGTCTTTACTATATAAGCTCTCGTAACAAATTTTCCTATATAACCCACGAAATCTCCATAAAACTTATCTACATGATATGAGATGTTCACCTCACCAACCCGTCATCTGGTTTATGAGGTAATCATTTTTGTTGTTATCTAGCGTAAATCTTGTTCTCCTATAAGTAACACACACACTTCCTCCAATGGAAGTTCATTACCTAATGCAACGTGATCACTCACTAATTCGACTCCTTCCATACACTGTTTATTCTACAAAATAGAAAGAATATAGTCAATCCTTCCTCTCCTTAAATGAGTAAGTGGATTATTACCGAACAATCTTGCATCACGATAGTCGCTAAGAAATTGATGTCAAATTACACACTTCCAGTTTTTACTACCTTTGAGCCAGCTCGTCATGCCTAGCATTCAGATCCCCCACCAATAGTGTAGGACGAAGATATAAACAGTCACGTAGATTTTCTAAGTTACTTCTGATTTACATACACATTAACTGGCTCATAAAGGCCCCAGTAACTCTCATCCTGGCTCATATAATTCTGACCCACATACATATAAACGGGTTCATAAGAGACCTCAGTAACTCACAGTCATTCATATTATTCTGCCTCATATACACATTAACTGTTTAAAAGCCTTCAGCAACTCCTACCCTGACTTCTATGTACATTATTCCCTAAGATTTCGTTGGGTTTTCTGTTAATTCTACTTGTGTGCTTCTATAACAAAAGCAGACAACCTCCTGATGCCTACATCTGTCTTTAAGATAAAGTTCTGATAGCTCTTAGAGGGCAATAGTAAACCATCCCGTTCCTTTGTTTCTTGCACTGCCACTACGTCACTATCATTATGTAGTGCATGATAATAAAAATCAGTCATCCTGTAACGAAGACTCTCCACATACCAGGATACATCTTTATGGTTTCCGACATCCTTCCCCACTGGTGTATTGTTTTCATGATCACCTTTATTAGATCAATATTCTTTGTCTCATCAACCAAAACAAAGACATTTTTGGCGATAAACTCATTTCTATAATACTAATTAACGAAGTGACATTCTCTATAGCCAATGTTCTCAACCAGGGGGTAATTCTAGGGTTTCACGGAGGGGAATTGGGACCACATAGTGGCATACTTCTGACACATGGTGAAAAGGGTGCATATGGCAAAAAAGGTTAAGAATCATGCTTTATAGGTTGTATTCACCATCCTCGCCACTAGAACCTCTTCAAGAGGATCCTTAGACCCCTGCTGCCCATTTTCTTTTGTCTCCAACATTGCTAACGGCTCCCTAAGCTTCCTGTTTTCCTTCTCAAGCTTAGCAGCTTGACTTACCAAAACACTAACAACAGTACCTGAGGCACATTCTGTGACTGCTGATGTGACATGTTCACTGCATAACGATGTGCTTTGACGAAAGACTCCGGTGCTGGTACTGACACTGGCTTACCTCGCGTAATTGATGAGTGAAACCAAATGTTTGGGCTCGGTTACACGATCAGTTTTACAGTTTGGTTTCGGAGCATGGTATCGAAGTTGTGATCGATCACTGATCATGGAAACAGCAGCACTGAACCACCTACCTCTCGTCGGCAGTTACGTGTGGGAGCCGAATAGTTGCGTGGCCGCTTACGCGGGTCCCTAAGACCACACCCACACACACGCGCTACTTAAGAGCAACGATGGACACTACAGAGTTGCCTACATCCCCTCCCAGTGACCCACAGACGTCTAGACCTACATTTGAGTGGACAAGGACGTTAACACTACAGCTGATCGAATTATATAGGGACCGGCTATGTCTATGGTAGGTCAAGAGTGATACTTATAGAAACAGACAAAAAGTTTAAAGCGCATAGGGAACTGTATTCCTAAGTCAAAATTGTAAGTCCTATGTGCGCACTCGATATAATTAGAACACGTAACAGCGCAGCCTTCCGACTTTTCTGTTTATTAGCCATGATCTATCTTCCTAGTACACTTCCTCACACGGTTTGTCGGTTGTTAGGGCTTAATGCTTATCAACTGCCAGGGTCATTAAGGCCGTCAACGTAAGTTACATCCACCAACCGAAAAATCTTTCACACCTCCTTCAGGTGTTAAAGATAATACTAAGACCACATACACTCTCACTATGTATATGGTCCATGTCCTACTCACTGACTTATACCGTCGATGCGCCAATTCCATGTAAAAACCCTGTCCGGTAAACAGTCGTCAGCACCAGGCTCCGACTTTATGACTTGACAGAGATCCTAGACTTGCTCGAGCACCACACGTGGCAACTGATGCTGTAGTCACAGTCAGGCCTGAGCTCCCGCTTGGGTCGGACTTGCTCGTGGCTGGTTGGCTAGTCATTTTGCCGGCAAGCTGCCTAAGGTTTGCACCATGTCTGGGGCAAATTGTGGGCAGAAGTCTGGAAGATATGCAGCTGAAGGAGGAATGAAGGCTTTGCCGGGCACCTTGAGAGAAGACCTTGTGCTATCAAGTAGCAATTCTGAAGCAGAAGCTCCTCGAACAACTATGGAAGGAATGGTTGGCTATCAAGAGGTGGTCAGTAAGAATGAAATGAAGAGGGGGCGAGAGGCGGTAAGACAGAGTGAGGCAAGTGACAGCGAGGAGGAGGCCAGGATTGACAAAAGGAAATGGAATATTCATTATGAAATAAACAGAAAGAATATTTCTAGGAACCAGACTCAGCTGGTTAGTCGAACAATTTCTCGAAACGGTGTTGAAGTGACGGGGAGGCCTGGTGGTGTGAACAACACAGGTACGAGGATGTTCTTCTTGCCAAAGCCGGGATCCCTGTATGACATATGATCATGAACAGCTGTTTTGGGCTGCTACATTGGGAAGGCAGCATACAGAGTTTGAACCACTGCTTAAAGAGGTCCGTAATAGGTCCTATTTAACTGTAGCTAGGGAGGAGGAAGCAGCTAAACTCTTGACAACCGAAGGGTTTAAGAATGTGATACTGACGGAACCTGAGGACACAGAGAAGTGCACCAAGGTGGTGATCATCTTTATGTATCTGGTTTTGCTGGATATTGATTATGTTTTAGACGATGAAAGATTTGTTTGGGCAAAACGACTCGAGGTTCGAGATGAGAAAATTCAAGTGGTGGCCTTGATGAAGGAAGAAGTTCCAGCACTTTGGAAATAGGGTATAAGAGGATTGCAAAGTTCACTGAACCACCAGTGTTGTGTTACAAGTGTAGCAGGTTGGGTCATATGGTCTGGAAATGTCAGTGAGTTTCGGTGTCGGTACTGTGAGAAGTAAGTAATTCTCTGGAGGGTGAAAACTAAATCAAGTTTGGGCAAAACGTTGTGCCATGTTGTTGTAGTTGTGGTGGAGCACATAACGCGGGCTCCTCACTTTGAAGTAAGAAACCACAGGTGCGTGGAGGACAGCAGGAGAGTATCAGGGAGGTACAGTAGCGGACACACCAGGAGAAACGAGGAACTGCATAGGAGATAGCACCATCTCCCCTTGAGAACATGAGGAAGAAGATAGTATGGAGTGACGTGCTGAAGGGGGCAGAAATTGGTGACAGCTGCACGGACAGCTGGGCCGGACAGTACGAAGGTGAACTGATAATTCAGGTGATGTGTATGAAGTAATAGCTCAACTTATGCAAGAAATTCAGGTACTTAAGAAGAAGGTAGAAGATAGTCAGAAGATAAAAGCCCGTTTCTGTTGAACTAGATATATGAGTACTGAACAAAATGATGGTAAGCGAGTTGAAAAAAGAGCGAACGATTTGGCCAAATAGCTTCCATTTTGAGGGGACAAAAGTACGGGTCTAGAGACGAGGTGACCTGCAGATGGGTTGGCATCCCCGAGGAGCATACCGGAAATAATTGTCTGATGGTGTCGGACAAACCTCCGCCTCGGTTGTGAGGGTCGGGAAATGTGGATATGAGAGGAAATAACCCGCAGGTGGGCTGATGTGATCCCATACGAGTGGCATGATAAAGTATTGACTCGGATGAAAGAAGTAATGGAACAGTTTGTGAGTGAGAAGATTAGAATGGCCTTTAGTGAGGAAACTGGGAACTAGCAGTTTTGATATTCTTTCATGGAATGTAAACAGTTTACGCTGCAGGACCACATATGTACACGTCTATTTTCTGTTGCATGAGGTGGAGGTTGTACCTCTACGGGAAACGGGCACATAGGATGATGGTAGATTGATGAAAATGTGTGATTATCAATGTTTTTGTCTTCCAGTTAACAGCACAAATAATACTAGAGGTCTTTTAATTTATGTTGGGAAGGATGTACCAGTGGAACTGGTAACAGCGAAAAAGCACAATGGGACAGAATGTTTGTGTCAAAGTTTATGTTCAAGGTATGATTGTATGTATTGTTAACATTTATGTACTTCCTCAAAGTTTAGATATTAATGATATGCCACAGTGTTATTTACTAATGTCTGTGTCTTGACCAGTGATATTAATGCAAGATAAGGTTTGGGTACTGTAAGACCCAGCTATGTTTATGGTAGAAGATGGTTACACTTTTTTTAGGGAAGTTTGATGATGTTAAAATATTGGGTAATGATGAGCCTACCCATATACGTGGAGGAAGATAGGACTATGCGGTACTCTTCACTACAGGTGGAATGAGGACGAGTGAGTGTCGAGATAGTTGGGGATTTGCTCAGTGATCACTTTGCATTACGAGTCATGGTGCGTGTCAATAAGATTCAGAAAATTATTGAGCGTAAAAGATATTACTTGTTGGATGACAAGAGATGTAGATGGTTTTTTGACGATTCATTACATATCACTGATTCTGCGCTGACGACCAAAAATTGTAGGTATAAAAGAGAAATTAAGTATGGGAAACGTAATGTGTAAATTACTTAGAAGGCGCATAAAGATTGGAGTGCATATCCTAATGATAATGAAATTAAGGAAGCGCTATAGACTGCTATGATGTGCACTAAGGTAAAGCAAAAAGCAAGGAATAAGTATTGGATGGACTTTTTATGGAGAATGGCAAACATAAGAGCTTGAGTAACATCTGGAGGGAAGTGAATAAAGTACGAGGTGTTGTAAGCAACGGCAACACTCACGCTGATCCACAAGCCAGGGTCAACCAACTTATTCATAAATGGGCTGAAGCGGCCAGCTTTGCAGAGTTACTACCTGTAGTGCAGGGATCATTACAAACTAAAATCAGGTTTAGGACGGAACTAGTACTGAGGCAGTGTGCGCTGGAAGATGATACATGTGTGGCATAAGCGAGAGGTGAATTATAGTATGCGATTATGAAGGGGAAATCTTCTGCACCAGGGGAGGATAGAGTAACATATGACATTATTAACTGTATAGCTAGCATTAGGCAAGGGCACCTTCTAGACTTATTCAATCTCATACAATGAAGGTTGTATTCCTCTCAGGTGGAAAAATGCAGTAATCCTACCAATACCTATATGAAATGGAGATTTTCGACCAATATCCCTGACCTCCTGTTTTAGCAAAATGATGAAGAAAATAATATTGAACAAGTTGTTGTATAAAGTTCCTGTTTGTGTCATGAAGAGTTTGAGTAATTGCAAGGATACGTGGAGAAAATTTGTCTATTTAACTGAGGCATTTGATAGAACAAACAAAGAAGTTTTACTTGAAGATCTTGCTAACTTGGGTGTTTCCGGAAAGTTGCTGAAATGGACTGACGATTACTTAAGTAACAGAGACTGGAGTTTGATTTCAGAGTTGGTATTCAGAAGAGAGAAACATGGAGTTAGGAACTCCACAGAGAGGTGTTCTTAGCCCTACTCTTTTTGATATACTCATGAATATTATAGCTTGGCATGAATATCCTGGAGTTACTCAGATCATAATATATGCTGAAGATATCCTGTTACAATATAAAGGTATGAGTAACATGCAACAGATTTTAGACGGTTTGAGCATACTTTGCTGTAGGATGGGTATTGTAATTAATGATGAGAAATCTAAGTATCAGGTTAAGAATGTGTTGCAGAGGGATTTATTCTTGAATGGAACAAGGTTAGCAAAGGCTGGCGTGTATAAACATCTTGGTATGAACAGTGGTTACACAGGCAGAAGTAGAGTACGGGAGATACAGTATCTTGAGACTGCATGCAAAGGGCGTTTAAGACCACTGAGAGCTTTAGTGTGGGGTGGAAATGGAATTGGCATCCCAGTTTCAAGGATGGCATACATCAGCACAGTACGATCAGTTATTGACTATGTAACATCTCTTCTCTTTACGTACAGTAAGAGGGATATTCACAAACTTGAAGTCATACAAAATGAGGCCCTGAGAATAGTGTTCAGTTGTTAAAGAAACACTAGAGTGCAAATCATGAGACTGTAATTAACTTTACCAATCACTGAACATAGGATAAAGGAACTGGCTGTAGCTGCTGCTCTCAGATTCATTAGGAGAAATGCAGATGACAGACTGTTTCGTTCAGTGATGTACTTGCGTGAAAGAAGAAATCTTGATAATGGGTATAAGTGTGCAAGTACTTTGTATGATGTTATGAGGGAGTATGGAGTTGATACACATTGTGCTTCCTTACCAACTTACGTATAGTTTAGGTCATGGCAAGAAGGATGCATCGAAGTAGATATCTCACAACTTGGATGAAGAAAAGCTGATTGCCATCCCACTCATTTACAGAATGTTGTTTTTGGAGAAAATATTTAGCTTCCACAGACGTAATTCTGTACATATATACTGTGATGGATCAGTCTTGTATAATGGCCGAGCAGGATGGGGTGTTTTCATAAGGGAATCTTTTTTAGCAATGAATGTTTCGCAGGTGAAACAATTAGTAAAAGGATTGGTGATGATACTTCATCTACTCGGGCTGAGTTACATGCAGTCTGTGAGGGTCTTCAGATTGCTACAGAGGAATGTAAAGATACGTATTTCTTTGTGGTCAGTATAAGTGAACTGAAGGCCTTGCAGATTAAGTACCCATGTAACTACCAGGTTCTTAACATCAGTAAACGTCTGGTTATAGTACTGGAAGAGATGAAATGTGATGTACAGTTTATATGGATTCCATGAGGCGATTCATTTTAATGAAGTGGCTGATGGATTGACCAGAAAAAACACAGAAAAGATGTACATAGATATTGTTAGTTAAAAGAATGCTAAAGAATGAAATGAAAAGAATAAGAGGAGAATGGGATAATGTAAGTTTAGGTGTAATTGCTCATCATGGACTTAAAACTACTTATGTGGGTTGAATTTCTCCAATGGGGCAAACCTTACATCTGTGGGTGATGTGTTAATGTTAGTTGGACTAAAGTATAGATATTATTGGTATTTAAGTGGAGGGACTGGTCGACTGGGGTATATATATATATATATATTATTAGCAGTTAAGTGGAGGGACTGGTCGACTGGGGTATATATATATATATTATTAGCAGTTAAGTGGAGGGACTGGTCGACTGGGGTATATATATATATATTATTAGCAGTTAAGTGGAGGGACTGGTCGACTGGGGTATATATATATATTATTAGCAGTCAAGTGGAGGGACTGGTCGACTGGGGTATATATATATATATATTATTAGCAGTTAAGTGGAGGGACTGGTTGACCCTGTCAGCTTTGCTAGTTGAGGGGTGGGTACATATTAGAACATTATGAAATAAGTTGCAAAACAGAATTCAGCCATACAGAAACTATGAAATTAGCACTAAAAGAAAAAGTTTGTTGAATGATTATTAATGGAGTGATTGAAAAAAGTCTTGCACTGTTCAAAAACTTTGCACCAAGGTTGTAACATCCTTGTAATGAGCTAAGGGGATTTAGAATGAGGGCCATTGCTTGTTTGTTTTCTTTGCACTCCACATAGTTACACAAAAGCTATGATTTTTTTAAATATATTTATTTTCAATCCCACTGGGGGATGATGATTATGAGGAAGGGAGTAATATACTACCCCGTCCTTTTGATGTGACTATGTCAATAAATGCTGCAATCTCAATATCAATTTTTGTTCTGAAGATGTGGGTCATTGTATGTTGTTTACTTTGCACTGTATATATTTGGCACAAAAGCAATGTTGTCTGTAAATATTTTGTTGTAAATCCCGCTGGGGGATGAAGAAGATGAGGATGGGATTAGTATACTATCCCCGTCCTTTCATGTAATTATGTCAATGAATATTTCATTTTCAATTTCATTCGTGTATCTGAGCCCTTAGGCCCCGGTACTGCTGTTGGCTCATGGCCACTATACAGCTTGGGGAACCCCGAGTCTGTTTACGACACAGCCCCTACAGGTGGTTCACCACAACCACGTAGCACAGGAAACCAAACGTTTTCTCACAGACTATTCCACACCAACAAGCAAATTGTGTATTCCCTTACTATCTTTACCATAGCAAATATTCTAGGTCTGTTGACACACTTCCAGGTTTGAACCACATGTCTCAATCCAGCTGTAAGCACATTCACTCATCCGTGGCTGACAAGGGATTATTTTCACGTGTAGGTAAAGCTGAGGTTTGTATTTCAGTAATTTCGTTATGACAAGTTTTGACTTGGAATCTTTGTTTACAGTCATGCCACTCGAGAACACTGTCAATATTTCTATTGACAACATATTACACGATGCGAATACAAATCACGAGTTCACTGAGTCTCAGTCTAAGATATTGTTAACATTGTCGTCTACTGACTGGTTTTGCTCGCTGGCGCCACACTTAGGCAAGCGGCTGGTATAATGACGTGCTCCCCACCAACTCCAACATTAGCCAACGCATTTTTATGTCACCATGAAGTAAGGTGCCTGCAAGAGTATCCATCGCATTTCAAGCCATTATTTCATAGACAATAATCTGACGGTATGTCTTATATATATCTATATATATATATATATATATATATATATATATATATATATATATATATATATATATATACATAAAATACAAGGAGGGGAAGGTTGCTGGGCCCCCGCTCCAGTCCCCTTTAGTCGCCTTCTACGACACGTGAGGAATGCGTGGGAAGTGTTCATTCTCCCCTAGATAATATATAATATATTTTGTTTGTTAAATGATATGATATTGGAAAGGATCACAATTTTGCGTGGACTTATAGGAATATATATATATATATATATATATATATATATATATATATATATATATATATATATATATATATATATATATATATATATATATATATATATATATATATATATATATATATATATATATATATATATACTCTCGTTTTTTTTTTTTTATCTTCCAAAACAAGGAACAGAGAAGGGGGCCAGGTGAGGATATTCCCCCCAAGGCCCAGTCCTCTGTTCTTAACGCTACCTCGCTAACGCGGGAAATGGCGAATAGTTTGAAAGAAAAAGAAAAAATATTTATATATATGTATATTCCTATGAGTCCACGGGGAAAATGAAACACGAAAAGTTCCCAAGTGCACTTTCGTGTAATAATCACATCATCAGGGGAGACACAAGAGAGAAATATAACAGTCAGTTGATATACGTCGAAGAGACGAAGCTAGGACGCCATTTGGTAAACATGATGATAGAGTGGCAGATATAGGGTGTTTTGGTCGAGGTGGTGTGCAAAGTGCGAGGGTTAGGGAAAATGACTTGGTAAACAGAGAAGAGGTAGTAAAAGCTTTGCGGAAGATGAAAGCCGGCAAGGCAGCAGGTTTGGATGGTATTGCAGTGGAATTTATTAAAAAAGGGGGTGACTGTATTGTTGACTGGTCGGTAAGGTTATTTAATGTATGTATGACTCATGGTGAGGTGCCTGAGGATTGGCGGAATGCTTGCATAGTGCCATTGTACAAAGGCAAAGGGGATAAGAGTGAGTGCTCAAATTACAGAGGTATAAGTTTGTTGAGTATTCCTGGCAAATTATATGGGAGGGTATTGATTGAGAGGGTGAAGGCATGTACAGAGCATCAGATTGGGGAAGAGCAATGTGGTTTCAGAAGTGGTAGAGGATGTGTGGATCAGGTGTTTGCTTTGAAGAATGTATGTGAGAAATACTTAGAAAAGCAAATGGATTTGTATGTAGCATTTATGGATCTGGAGAAGGCATATGATAGAGTTGATAGAGATGCTCTGTGGAAGGTATTAAGAATATATGGTGTGGGAGGCAAGTTGTTAGAAGCAGTGAAAAGTTTTTATCGAGGATGTAAGGCATGTGTACGTGTAGGAAGAGAGGAAAGTAATTGGTTCTCAGTGAATGTAGGTTTGCGGCAGGGGTGTGTGATGTCTCCATGGTTGTTTAATTTGTTTATGGATGGGGTTGTTAGGGAGGTGAATGCAAGAGTTTTGGAAAGAGGCGCAAGTATGAAGTCTGTTGGGGATGAGAGAGCTTGGGAAGTGAGTCAGTTGTTGTTCGCTGATGATACAGCGCTGGTGGCTGATTCATGTGAGAAGCTGCAGAAGCTGGTGACTGAGTTTGGTAAAGTGTATGAAAGAAGAAAGTTAAGAGTAAATGTGAATAAGAGCAAGGTTATTATGTACAGTAGGGTTGAGGGTCAAGTCAATTGGGAGGTGAGTTTGAATGGAGAAAAACTGGAGGAAGTGAAGTGTTTTAGATATCTGGGAGTGGATCTGGCAGCGGATGGAACCATGGAAGCGGAAGTGGATCATAGGGTGGGGGAGGGGGCGAAAATTCTGGGAGCCTTGAAGAATGTGTGGAAGTCGAGAACATTATCTCGGAAAGCAAAAATGGGTATGTTTGAAGGAATAGTGGTTCCAACAATGTTGTATGGTTGCGAGGCGTGGACTATGGATAGAGCTGTGCGCAGGAGGATGGATGTGCTGGAAATGAGATGTTTGAGGACAATGTGTGGTGTGAGATAGTTTGATCGAGTAAGTAACGTAAGGGTAAGAGAGATGTGTGGAAATAAAAAGAGCGTGGTTGAGAGAGCAGAAGAGGGTGTTTTGAAATGGTTTGGTCACATGGAGAGAATGAGTGAGGAAAGATTGACCAAGAGGATATATGTGTCGGAGGTGGAGGGAACGAGGAGAAGAGGGAGACCAAATTGGAGGTGGAAAGATGGAGTGAAAAAGATTTTGTGTGATCGGGGCCTGAACATGCAGGAGGGTGAAAGGAGGGCAAGGAATAGAGTGAATTGGAGCGATGTGGTATACCGGGGTTGACGTGCTGTCAGTGGATTGAATCTTGCAAGGCATGTGAAGCGTCTGGGGTAAACCATGGAGGGCTGTGTAGGTATGTATATTTGCGTGTGTGGACGTATGTATATACATGTGTATGGGGGTGGGTTGGGCCATTTCTTTCGTCTGTTTCCTTGCGCTACCTCGCAAACGCGGGAGACAGCGACAAAACAAAAAAAACAAAAAAATGTATATATATATATATATATATATATATATATATATATATATATATATATATATATATATATATATATATATATATATATATATATATATATTTATATATATATATATATATATATATATATATATATATATATATATATATATATATATATATATATATATATATACTCATCCATACTGGATGGTTTTCCAATGTATAATGGCTGTCACTCTCTTTTATTGTGCTCACTGGCAAACGTATGTTTCTGGTACACTGCGACTTGGTTTCATAGATGTGACTGAGGCTCAGTTTGGTGTGATAACTATTCATTTGGTTTTTGTCATATTTGGAACCGGGTTTTGGTCATTCAAGGTTCCGATGCTGTGGTCACCATTCAAGTGTTTGCCTATTCTGTTTGGAGTGGTAGCAGCTGCTGTTACTCTCTTTAATATTTTTAAGATTATCCTGATAGAGAGAGGAGCTGGTCGCAATGGTTCCACTGTTGCTGGTACAAGTGTGTTGTCACCAGTTGTTCCGTTAATTCTTATCCTTGCTCCTGCAATCCTTATAGCGTGGAAGAGGCCAGAGGGTTTATATCTACAAAATCCAACTATATATCTCATTACTTTTGGCTGTGTATCTGCGCGCATCACCAATAGACTGGTTGTTTCTCACATGACAAAGAGTGAGATGGCATACACTGATGCATCTCTTCTTGGTCCTGGTGCCCTCTTCCTCAACCAGTACTTTAATTGTCCCATCCCAGAACAAATTCTACTTTATGTTGTCTGTATATATGTCATATGTAACCTTATCAAATATTGCCAAGAGGTGTGTTTGGAAATTTGCGATCATTTAAATATAATGCTGTTCACTATTGTTCCCAAATGTCCATCAGGAGCAAAAATATCACCCTCATCTGAGAAAAACGGCAGTTCTACAAAGTATATAACAGAGAGTAAGAGTAAGATGAAAAGCAATTAAAGAAATTTGATATACGAGCAAATCTATTAATAATTTAAGGCTTTAGTAAACTGTTATGTAGGGCAATTATTGTTTGTAATTTTATCACATGTTTTATGTTAGTGAGTGTCCAGTTTATGTCCTTCAACCCTTTTGAATGATATCATCAAATGTCCCGGAGTAACAGTTATATCTTATTAAGTGACCTGGACACTATATTCTTGGCACTCTGTTCATTTGTCATCCAGGTCTGACAGACCAGAATGATGGAAGGCTTGCTGTGGCACTTTGATTACTAGAGCATCGGAAGCAGACTTATGAAAGCTGTTTCGTTGGCTGATGAAGATTATTCTTTATGAGCTGTACATGATTGAATTCATCATTCCTCATTAAGGCAGATTTTGGTAGTTTTTATTTGAAGACAAAACAGGCGTGTGAAATCATTATGTGAATTTATGTGTATAAAGTTAATTTAGTGAGAAAAAATTCTCAGGCATGTTTATTATGTTATCATTAGGAATGAGTATTTTCATTCGACCTACTTTGAGTGAGTATTAATTAGAAATTGCTGGGTAAGGAATTTTGGATGCTATGTGATGACTTTGAATACTGATCAGATTAAGACTGTTAACCCCTTTGAATGTAAATAGCACTGATACTATTTCCTTCAAACAAAATTGATTTCAAACATATTACAGAATTCACCATACCTTGTTTTACAGTGCTGTGTCCATTTCATCTGTTTACAAGGGCTAAGAATTTTAATGAAGGAAACTTCTGGTAATGAACATCTTACTTTATGTTGTTAAGATAAATAGATTCTTTATGCTTGTTTTGTACTATCTAGAGAATCGTTTTAAGGCGCTTGAGTGAACATAGCATCAAGGTTAAACTTACTCGTGAAAATAAAAATTTTGTTGCTATTTCTTGTAAGATGCATTGGTGATTGAATTTAGATGATCATTCCTCATATTGACAAACTGCTGTTATGTATATCTAAAGAAAGAAAACTATGAATTGGTGGAATGGAATTGTAACTTTTAAGATATCCCTGGGGATAAGGGAGAAAGAATATTTCCCACGTATTCACTGCCTGTCGTAGAAGGCAACTAAAAGGGGAGGGAGAGGGGAGTTGGAAAGCCTCCCCTCTTGTTTTTTCTTTCTTTAATTTTCCAAAAGAAGGAACAGAGAAGGGGGCCAGGTGAGGATATTCCCTCAGAGGCCCAGTCCCCCGTTCTTAACGCTACCTTGCTAACGCGGGAAGTGTCGAATAGTTTGAAAGAAAGATATATATAAATATATATATATATATATATATATATATATATATATATATATATATATATATATATATATATATATATATATATATATATATATATATATATATATGTATATAAATATATATATATGTATATATATAGATATATATTTTTTTTCACTTTATTTATTTTGCTTTGTCGCTGTCTCCCGCGTTAGCGAGGTAGCGCAAGGAAACAGACGAAAGAATGGCCCAACCCACCCACATACACATGCATATACATACACGTCCACATATGCAAATATATATACCTATACATCTCAACGTATACATATATATATATATATATATATATATATATATATAATATATATATATATATATATATATATATATATATATATATATATATATATATATATATATATATATATATATACGCACACAGACATATACATATATACACATGTACATAATTCATATTGTCTGCCTTTATTCATTCCCACCGCCACCTCGCCACACATGAAATAACAACCCCCTCCCCCCTCATGTGTGCGAGGTAGCGCTAGGAAAAGACAACAAAGGCCCCATTCGTCCACACTTAGTCTCTAGCTGTCTCTAGCTGTCTCTATCCATTGACAGCACGTCGACCCCGGTATACCACATCGTTCCAATTCACTCTATTCCTTGCACGCCTTTCACCCTCCTGCATGTTTAGGCCCCGATCACTCAAATCTTTTTTCACTCCATCCTTCCACCTCCAATTTGGTCTCCCACTTCTCCTCGTTCCTTCCACCTCTGACACATATATCCTCTTGGTCAATCTTTCCTCACTCATTCTCTCCATGTGACCAAACCATTTCAAAACACTCTTCTGCTCACTCAACCACACATCTTTTTATTACCACACATCTTTCTTACCCTATTATTACTTACTCGATCAAACTATCTCACACCACATACTGTCCTCAAACATCTCATTTCCAGCACATCCACCCTCCTGTGGACTACTCTATCCATAGCCCACGCCTCGCAACCATACAACATTGTTGGAACCACTATTCCCTCAAACATACCCATTTTTGCTTTCCGAGATAATGTTCTCGACTTCCAAACATTCTTCAAGGCTCCCAGAATTTTCGCCCCCTCCCCAACCCTATGATTCACTTCCGCTTCCAATGTTCCATCCGCTGCCAAATCCACTCCCAGATATTTAAGCAATTCACCTCCTCCAGTTTTTCTCCATTCAAACTAACCTCCCAATTTACTGGACCCTCAAACCTAGTGTACCTAGTAACCTTGCTCTTATTCACATTTACTCTCAACTTTCTTCTTTCACACACTTTACCAAAGTTAGTCACCAGCTTCTGCAGTTTCTCACATAAATCAGCCACCAGCGCTGTATCATCAGCGAACAACAACTGATTCACTTCCCAAGCTCTCTCATCCACAACAGACTGCATACTTGCCCCTCTTTCCAAAACTCTTGCATTCACCTCCCTAACAACCCCATCCATAAACAAATTAAACAACCATGGAGACATCTCCCCTGCTGCAAACCCACATTCACTGTTTACCAAATCATTTTCCCTAACCCTCTCACTTTGCACACCACCTCGATCAAAACACACTGTATCTGCCACTCCATCATCAAACACATTCAACAAAACTTCAAAATACTCATTCCACCTCCTTCTCACATCACAACTACTTGTTATCACCTCCCCATTAGCCCCCTTCATTGAAGTTCCCATTTGATCCCTTGTCTTACGCACTTTATTTACCTCTTTCCAAAACATCTTTTTATTCTCCCTAAAATAAAAAGATACTCTCTCACCCCAACTCTCATTTGCCCTCTTTTTCACCTCTTGCACCTTTCTCTTGACCTCCTGCCTCTTTCTTTTATACATCTCCCACTCATTTGCATTATTTCCCTGCAAAAATCGTCCAAATACCTCTCTCTTCTCTTTCACTAAAAATCTTACTTCTTCATCCCACCACCCACTACCCTTTCTAATCTGTCCACCTCCCACGCTTCTCATGCCACAAGCATCTTTTGCGCAAGCCATCACTGCTTCCCTAAATGCATCCCATTCCTCCCCCACTCCCCTTACCTCCTTTGTTCTCACCTTTTTCCATTCTGTACCCAGTGTCTCCTTGGGACTTCCTCACACAAGTCTCCTTCCCAAGCTCACTTACTCTCACCACTCTCTTCACCCCAAGATTCTCTCTTCTTTTCTGAAAACCTCTACAAATCTTCAACTTCGCCTCCACAAGATAATGATCAGACGTTCCTCCAATTGCACCTCTCAGCACATTAACATCGAAAAATCTCTCTTTTGCGCGCCTATCAATTAACACGTAATCGAATAACGCTCTCTGGCCATCTCTCCTACTTACATACGTATACTTATGTATATCTCTCTTTTTAGACCAGGTATTCCCAATCACCAGTCCTTTTTCAGCACATAAATCTACAAGCTCTTCACCATTTCCATCTACAACACTGAACACCTCATGTATACCAATTATTCTCTCAACTGCCACATTACTCACCTTTTCATTCAAATTACCCATCACTATAACCCGGTCTCGTGCATCAAAACCACTAACACACTCATTCAACTGCTCCCAAAACACTTGCCTCTCATGATCTTTCTTCTCATGCCCAGGTGCATATGCACTAATGATCACCTATCTCTCTCCATCAACTTTTCGTTTTACCCATATCAATCTAAAGTTTACTTTTATACACTCGATCACATACTCCCGCCACTCTTGTTTCAGGATTAGTGCTACTCCTTCCCTTGCTCTTGTCTTCTCACTAACCCCTGACTTTACTCCCAAGACATTCCCAAACCAGTCATCCCCTTTACCCTTGAGCTTCGTTTCACTCAGAGCCAAACATACTACCTCAAACATACTACCTATCTCTCCTTTTTTCTCATCTTGGTTACATCCACACACATTTAGACACCCCAATCTGAGCCTTCGAGGAGGATGAGCACTCCCCACGTGACTCCTTCTTCTGTTTCCCCTTTTAGAAAGTTAAAATATAAGGAGGGGAGGGTTTCTAGCCCCCCCGCTCCCGTCCCCTTTAGTCGCCTTCTACGACACGTGAGGAATGCGTGGGAAGTATTCTTTCTCCTCTATCCCCAGGGATATATATATATATATATATATATATATATATATATATATATATATATATATATATATATATATATATATATATATATATATATATATATATATATATATATATATATATATATATATATATATATATATATATATATATATATATATATATATACGTCTCTTCGTTGTATATCAACTGACTGTTATATTTCTCTCTTGTGTCTTCCCTGTTGATGTGATTATTACACGAATGTGTAATAATATATATTTATGTATATGTAGGGGTACCTTTCACATAATATCTCATTTTCTCTCCAAATAACTCGGAAAGAACTGACGCTATAGCTTCTCACAGTTGGTCGTGTTTCTTCTTTTGTATATGATAACAGAAAGATTTTCTTTTTTATTTCACCACCTTTTAAATAGTTTTCACCAAGCTGCATATTTCGTAGGAAGCATGAAGCACTTGATGGTTTTTTTTAGGAAACTAAAAACTCACATACCGTTGCAGGAAAATGTGTGATTTGGTGCCTAGAGTGGTGGACGGCCAGCGGTTGACAAGCTGCACGCAGTCCTGGATATGGCTTGTGGCGGCACACACTGTACGGCGGCACCGCTTTTACCAGCCTATTTACAACTGTGATTCTATGCATCTGTGCAGTGTAACTAAGTGTCTCTAGTCTGGTCGCGTCTCAGGCTAAGGTTACTATGTAAGACCAACTTACAACCGATTTCATACGTGCCTGGCTCGAGGCCACCATCTGCAGCATATTGGATACGTGATTCGCTTCCTAAAAGTAGCATCGTTCACATGAGACCTGGGGAGCGACCACCAAAATCATGGCTGCAGGAGATACTTTAAATGGGAATAGTGTCTAGCTGGAAGCATTGCTATGTTCAATATGCAGAGTGGGAAGGCCATTGCCAAACCACTTAAAGAGATTGCCTTAATAGTAGACGTTTATTTTCACTTGATAACAGTTCACTGTGTTAATAGTGATCATGAATGTGCAAAAGATATTTATAGCCTTCGTGCCGTGGGTGCTGCGCGACCTCGTTCAGGTAAGTAACCCTCGGCTTTTACATCTTGAAATAGAAGGCTCGGCCGGTTGAGATCTGTTGCCACAGCAGGAGTGGTACATGACCGTACACTACCATACCTATATTTACATGATTATAACGGTGACTTATTCTGAATGGCATTTGCTGCTCGATAACACAGAGTTTGAAAACTGTTGGATGAGTGGGGGAGCTACTACATACCGTACAGGTATCCTCATTTGGTAGAGTGAGTTTACAAGAAAGGTGGAGGAGTAACAAATGAATTGGAACAGATAACTGGTAAATGTATATGTATATGCAGTGGACGAAGTTGTTTTCAGAGCAGGGACACGGGTTTGTGGCCTTTGATTAGATGAATAGATGGGCCAAAATGTATCGTTGGTAGACGATACCGCTCTCTCAAGAAGTTTTGAGAGCAGTAAACACACTGAAGGAAGTTATGGCAGAAAAGAAATCAAGTACCTATATGCCGTTAAGCTTGACAACACGTGGTGCTGTCTGCCGAAATGAGTTCGAGGATCAATACGTAGAGTGCAAATCTAAGATTCCAAGTAAGATACGGTAAAGACGGATTAGGAGCTAAATACTTTTTCCCATGTAAGTTTGTTCCATTTGTCCTTGTGACTGTATTCTATTGCATTTCAATATTTTTTCTTAATTAACTGTCAAATTTATGGAATGTTTTGAAAAGTTGTAACAGTTTACCGCAAAGTGTTCGTTCTGCTAATTATTAGTTAATGTTACATCTTTGATACCATACATGCGTTCAAAAGGATGAGCTTCCTCTTGGAGACAATAAAGAGTGCTGCTCTACTCACAAAAGATAAACGAAATATGCTTTTAAGATATTGATATTAGCGAAAGGCTTGTGAGTGAAGTTTGTGGTGCAAGAGACTGACTGTCGTGTGTGCTTTGTGCATAACTGACTGTGGTGTCTGGTTCGTACGTGGATATCCTTAGCACTAACATTCTCTCGTGCACGACCCATAATACATAAATTTTCGTCCAACCACCTGCAGTTTCTGTCTTCTGCACGATCAGTTGTAAAGTCTATCTCGTGTATGGCTGTCTGTACTACCCGTCCCTAGCATGATAATATGTCGTGCTTCTTTACTGGAAGATGGTTACCTGTGGTGTCTTTTTAGTATTAGTATCGTCAACCACTTCCTGCAATACATTGCCTATCTCGTGCACCAACGTGAGCAGCGTCTGTCTTGTGTACTACTGCTTGTAGTGTCTGTCTCGTGTTCTACTACCTACATTGTCTGTCTCATGTGCCAGTTTCTACAATGTCTACTTCGTTTATCACTACCTACAGTGCCTGTCTCATGTGCCAGTTTCTACAATGTCTTCTTTGTTTATCACTACCTACAGTGTCTGTCTCATGTACCACTGCCTGCAGTGCCTGTCACATGTACCACTTCCTAAAGTGTTTATCTCGTTTACAACTACCTACAGTGTCTTTATCATCTACCACTACCTACAGTGTCTGTCTCATGTGCTGCTAACTATGGCGTCTGTCTCGTTTATTCCCTCCTCCAGTTTCTGTATCGTGTATCATTACCTACAGTAACTGTTTCGTGTCCTTCCTCCTACAGTGTCTTCTCATGTGCCACTACCTACAGTGTTTGCCTCATGTACCACTACCTACTGTGTCTGTCTCATGTACCACTACCTACAGTGTCTGTCTCATGTACCACTACCTACAGTGCCTGTCTCATGTACCACTACCTACAGTGTCTGTCTCATGTACCACTACCTACAGTGTCTGTCTCATGTACCACTACCTACAGTGCCTGTCTCATGTACCACTACCTACAGTGTCTGTCTCATGTACCACTACCTACAGTGCCTGTCTCATGTACCACTACCTACAGTGTCTGTCTCATGTACCAATATCTACAGTGTCTGTCTCATGTACCAATATCTACAGTGTCTGTCTCATGTACCAATATCTACAGTGTCTGTCTCATATACCAATATCTACAGTGTCTGTCTCATGTACCAATACCTACAGTGTCTGTCTCATGTACCAATACCTACAGTGTCTGTCTCATGTACCACTACCTACAGTGTCTGTCTCATGTACCACTACCTACAGTGCCTGTCTCATGTACCACTACCTACAGTGTCTGTCTCATGTACCAATACCTACAGTGTCTGTCTCATATACCAATATCTACAGTGTCTGTCTCATGTACCAATATCTACAGTGTCTGTCTCATGTACCAATATCTACAGTGTCTGTCTCATGTACCAATACCTACAGTGTCTGTCTCATGTACCAATATCTACAGTGTCTGTCTCATGTACCAATACTCTGTCTCATGTACCACTACCTACAGTGCTCTGTCTCATGTACCACTACCTACAGTGTCTGTCTCATGTACCAATACCTACAGTGTCTGTCTCATGTACCAATATCTACAGTGTCTGTCTCATGTACCAATATCTACAGTGTCTGTCTCATGTACCAATATCTACAGTGTCTGTCTCATGTACCAATACCTACAGTGTCTGTCTCATGTACCAATATCTACAGTGTCTGTCTCATGTACCAATACCTACAGTGTCTGTCTCATGTACCAATACCTACAGTGTCTGTCTCATGTACCAATACCTACAGTGTCTGTCTCATGTAGATATACCCCTGGAGTCTGTTTCGTGCACAACAACTGAACCACTCACCCTCGTCTTTAACTACTCGAACACATGCTTTACTCTCTTGAGTAAAACTTTCCCATACTCTATATTCGTATCATCTTCCACAAAACATCTCTATCAACATTACCATATACTCTGTTAAGATACAAAATGCCCTATACATTCCTTCATCTTTCCAATTACCACTCTCCATACAATTTACAATGTACACTCAACAAACTTTACACCTGTAATTCGAACATGCATCTTTTTCCCTTTTCCATTACACATTAGCACAATACTTGCATTCCGCTAGTCCTCAGGCACCTCAGCATCATCCATACATACACTGAGTCCTAACTACCCAATCAACAGCATACTTACTCCCTTGTAATACAGTCCACTCCAGCCGCCAAGCCATACTCAGTCTTTCGCATGACTCACTTTTCTTTCCACCAGACCACTTGATATGACTTTCACTTCGCATATCTCTAAAAACCATGCACATTATCTGCCAACCTACGTATCATCAAACATTCAACATTCCTCAAAATTATTCACTCCATCTCCTCTTTATTTCATCACTACCTGCTACCATTTTCCTATTTGCCTCCTTTACCGATGTTCCAATTTTTTTTTTTGTTTCTCTCATAATGTTAACCTTCTTCCAAACCTTGTTTTTACTCTTTTTTCTGGTAGTCGTCCACCCTATTATCCATTGGTCCTCTTTTTCAGTCTCTGCGCCTTCCTCTTGAACTGTAGCTTTATCATGAACATTTCCCAAACAATCGCACTCTTTCCCTGTAAGTACCTAATATACATCTCTCTACGTTCTTTAACCAGCAACTTCTCATCTTCAGCGCGTCACTCACTAACTTTTCTCACCAACCTGCCTCTTAGTTTATCTCCACATATCACTTCCATGTATTCATACCTTTTCAGGACAAACGGTTCGACTTCATTAAACACACTCTGATTACTACTATACCACTTTCTCACAGTGTTAGTCCTTACACGATTAACAATCCTCACACCATATATTATCCTCAGACATTTCAATTCCAAAACATTTATCAACTTTCACACTTGTCCATTAATGAACCATTAATCCAGCACCGTCGAGAATGTTTACGTCGGGAGCATAACCACTTTTTCCACCACAAACAGAAACATCCATTTCCTCACATTCATTAGTGCATCAAGAACGTTTGTCACCTCACTCGTCCTATGGTTCACTTCACCTTTTACAGTTCCATCCACTGGCAAGTCCGTTCCTAGGTATCTAAAGCACTCCACTTCCTCCACGTTCTCTCCATTCACACTCAGATTTACCCCAGTCTGTCTTGCCCCATGGCTAAACCTCATAACCTTACTTTTATTCACATCAACTTCAATCTTTCTCTTTCCGCACACACTCCTAAACTTAGACTCTAGTTTCTGCATTTCCTTTATTCAATTCTACCACCAGAACTGTACCATCTGCATACAGCAGCCGATACACCTCTGTTGCCCCGTCCCCTCCCGCAGAATACTGCAGACCCACTCCCTCCCACCAAGACTATCGCATTTAGCGTCCATACCACCTCATCCACGAACAAATTAAACAACTTTGGTGATACCACACACCCTTGATGCTGATCCATCATCCCTGGAACCACTCACTTTCCTCAGTTCTCACTCCCATACACGCCTTGCTCTTTCCATAATGGCACTTCATTTTCTATGTAACTTTAACCCCTCATCACATCTTCGTAGCTATTCCCCAACACATGTCTGTCAACCACCTGATATGTTCTTTTCAGATGCTCAAACGCCACAAATAATTACTCTTTATCTCGAAGTGTTTCTTACCCAAAATTTTTAAGGTAAACATGTGGTCGACATATCCTCTAACACTCCTGAAGCCACATTGTTCCTACCCAGTCTGATGCTCTGTGCATGTCCCATCCTCTCAGTCACCACTCTCCCATAATATACGATACCAGGTATATTCATCAAATGTATACTGCTATATTTCGAGAGTTTCCTTATGTCTCCCATTCCTTTGTACATTGGCACAATACAAGCATTCCTCCAGTCATCAGGCACCTCATCCTTACTTTTGCATGCACTAAAAACCCTGACGAACCGATGATGAACACTGTCATTTCCATTCTCGAGAAACTCAGCTGCAATCCTATCCACTTTAGCCGATTTGCCACACTTCATCATACGTAAGGTTTTCACCAACACTTATCTTTTCACGAAACCATTCGTCATGGCACACTGGCTCCACATACCACCTCCTCCTAAAAGCTCCATGTCGGCCGCCCATCATTCAACGTAGTATCTGTTCATCAAAATACTCACTGTATCTACCCTTCACCTCTTGTTTGCCTGATATCTCTCCTAGTCAGTTTAGGTTTATATATAGCCTAAAGAAATTTTACATCAGCTTTATCATGGTATATTCATATTTCCGAGAAAATTATGCAGCCACATATCTCAGATTAAATCTTTTTCAATTTCTGAAGCGCTAAAGAAATAACGCTTAGTCTGTTCGGGTCATTTATTTTATCTGCCACAAAATCGGTAATTGTAACTCAAATCACATGAATAAGAAAATTACGAAGTGCTGGTAGATACATAATCCTCCTCTAGTATTTGGAACACTGGTTTCCTTTGACTGATTTTGTGCCATTTGATTAGAGAAAACAGAGAATGATGAGTGAAAATTTCTCAGAAGTTTCTCTAGCCATGGCTAAATACGCTTACTTGCTGCATTATTTATGTTATGATTAAGCTCTAGATTTATGTAGAAATACAGAAACATAAGTCAAGGGGATTTCATGCATTGAAGATATAACCACTTGATTAGGTCTGCAACTCTGTCAAGTCAGCATCTGGTAGAAAGACATTTGGAAAAGCCTCTATAGCTTGGTGTCCTATATCTAACTTACAGTAGAACTTTGCTTGACTGGCTTCTATTTCTACAGGAATATAATGTTTGTTCTAGTTAAACGATGTTATAAATAGGCCATGCCAGATGTAGAATGTGATCAGTTGCATTCAGAGAACGAGGATGATGAAAGTGATTCCGATTCTGAAATCATCTTGAAATCCCTCATTCCAGATCTCTCCCTCCACATGATTTACTCCCGAAAAAGGAAACGTTGTGTGACAAGGACAAAGGGAAAATAATTCATTGGGTAGAAGAGATGCTGAGAATGTGGTAGATCACAATCCTGGATTATACATTATGCTAGAACAAGCATTACGGAGGGTATACCACCTGCTTTTGAACCTTTCATTACTCCAAAAATGTTCAGAATTGTTCTAGATATGAGTAACAGAGAAACACATCGAGTACATGGTTCAAGAAGCACCACACACATTACTCAGCAAAAGGTTTACTATTGATTGTGAGTTCTTACTGGTCTTTATATATTTCATGACGAGTCCCTCAAAAGCTTATGTGATGACATGCACGGATACCCCATCTTTCGTGAAATAACGACATTAGATTCTTTCTTGAAGCTTTCAAACTATATGCGATTTGTTGACAAAAAGAACCGAAGCTCCAAGCGACTCCATAACAAACTAGCATCCATCAGAGACATATGGTATGCTTGGGTTGAGAGACTGACGTTGATGTACAGTGTGTCAGCAACGATTACTGTGGATGACCAGCTGACCCATTCAGAGGAAGGTACCAATTCAAACAGTGTGTATACCTTCTAAGCCAGATGAATATGGACTAAAGGGCAGCATGTGATGAAGAAAGCAGTTACTTGTGGAACGCAGCAGTCTCTACTGAAAGAAAAGAAGGGAAGGAAATGGAACGTGAACTAGGTACGTGTGTGGTGTTGTAGATCACAAATGGACGAAAAGAAATATTACTTCTGGCACCTTTCTTGTCGTTTAAGTTCAACCAAGGATTTTAAAGCTCACAATAAATGCATTGTTGGAGCTGTGAGGATAAACTGTTGGGAAATTTCAGTACAAAATGCCAACTCAGCAGGTTGAGTCAGATTATATACACCTGAAGGATATCATGATCATGTTCTTATTTCATATTGTTCAGCAGAAAGGAAAGGCTGTTGTTTTGCTGAGCACCATTCATCCAGTACTTACAGCTGGGAAGAGTACAAGACGCCCGATATAGCTGAAATCTAGAATTCAACCAAATACAGTGTAGAGGACCTTCACAAAATGATTGCAAATTATCTCTCAAAGGAGATGACCAGTAGCTTCGTTTGACAATGTTATGGACATCTCAGCTTACACTGCATGTGCACTGTGGATGCTGGCTAAACCAGATTGGAACATAAATGCAAACTTCAAACTTAGATTATATATGTAAGAACTAGGAATGGCATTGATTCAGCCTGCATGGCACACCATTTCACCATGGGCAACTCAGAAACAATAAAAGCCTAGAAGAAAGTGACGTTGCTACCAGCGTAAAGGTGATAATAAGGTCTCAACACAGCCTCATTTGCTGAAAGCGCACACGCAAGCAACATGGAACAGTAACAGTCCAATGCATGTAAAGCCTTATCCCAAGATGGGAGGGTTCGGTGTGGGGTCTGAGTGATAGTCACCTCGCAGTAGACACTTGGTGTATATAGCAACTTATGCTTTTAGGACAAAGAACTACCAATTGATAACACAGGGTTACAGAGACTTTGGTACTTAAAATATCAGAAAAGATTTTGGGTAAATTTTGGTCGTTGATTCTAAATATGCCATCAATTTCTCTCTATCAGCTCTGGTTATCGAGATATGATATACAACTAATTGCTATGCATACAACTGATCGGGCACAAGGATTGATGACTACAAATCATTATTGATGACTTTTTGATAAAAGAAGGCTTCAAACAAAGAGAATTTGTTTATTCATTTGTTTATTTATGATTCAATTACATTCATAGAATCAGATAATGGTGAAACAATCATAGAAAATTATATATCATTGATACAATGTTCATTTACTCAGACATCTTACGAAAGTGATGTATCTAAGACTTCTTGCGGTGAGCTGCCCAGGACAATCACGTTCAATGGTTCAGCCATCATATGGGTATCCCAGTGTCCCAGGTATGAGTTATCCCAGTGTCCCAGGTATGGGTATCCCAGTGTCCCAGGTATGGGTATCCCAGTGTCTCCGGTATGGGTATCCCAGTGTCCCAGGTATGGGTATCCCAGTGTCCCCGGTATGGGTATCCCAGTGTTCCCGGTATGGGTATCCCTGTGTCCCCGGTATGGGTATCCCAGTGTCCCAGGTATGGGTATCCTAGTGTCCCAGGTATGGGTATCCCTGTGTCCCCGGTTTGGGTATCCCAGTGTCCCCGGTATGGGTATCCCAGTGTCCCCAGTATGGGTATGCCAGTGTCCCCAGTATGGGTATCCCAGTGTCCCCAGTATGGGTATCCCAGTGTCCCCGGTATGGGTATCCCAGTGTCACCGGTATCTTTCTTGCATGATTCTTCAATCTTGGTGTAATCGTTCACGCTGTTCCTGACTTAGGTCACCAAGGTTGTCTGGCAAGCGATCCAAGTGTGTGTGGAGGTGATGCACTTTGATGCTCATTTTACAGCCAAGTTGACGGAAAGATGAGATCGTGTTCTCTACTAGTTCAGAGTAGTTATCTACTTTATGGTTCCCAGGAAAAGTCTCTTATAACAACAGTGAACGAAGACCTTGCATTTGCCTCAGCATTGTTCATTGAATCTTGGAAATGTGGATATTTCGTGAGTTCCCTGATTTGCGGCACGTCAAAAATACCTGCCTTCAGCTTCTCCATGCTCGGCGCTGGAATTTTTCTGCATATGTAGTCAAAGCAGCCCCCTTCTTTGTTCAAAGCCTCCACACTCTGATTCATTAAACCTAATGTGATGTGGAGTGGTGGTAAAATGATCTTATCTCTGTAAACCAAGGGTTCTGTGATTACATTCTTTTCTCCAACCACCATGTATTCTCTCAGAGGCCATTGTTTTCTCACCCAATGCTTACCCTTATCTCTACTATCACAGAGACAGATCAAGCAGGGATACTTGGTGTATCCACTCTGCTGAACCAGGAGAAAAGTCACCACCTTAAGATCCACACAGATTGGCCATGGGTGATCATGGTATGATATCATCTGTAAGACCAGGGCGATTGTGTCCTGCTGTTCAGTCATCTTAGTTGAGTGACCAATTGGGATTGATCCATATTTGTTACCATTGTGTAGAAGTAAACATTTAAAGCTCCGCTGAGAACTTATCTATACTCATGAGGGGTGCATTTATTGATACATGCATTATCTCAAAAGCTAGAGCTGCTAGAAGGAAATGAAGGTCATATTTTAGACATGATTCTAGGTATATTACCTAGAATCATGTCTAAAATCTGAGGCACCATCTTTTTTTTTTAAAAATTGCTCCCGTGTAATACTGGATCAAATTTGACCCGAACAATCTTCATGTATGTATACTTTAACCGACTAAAATGGTTACCTCTTCCCTATCTGCTCCCCTCACCGATGATCCCATTTGTCCTCTTATTTCTATCACCTCCTTCTGAAAAGGTTCTCATTCTCCCTGAAGTTTGCCGTTGCTGTCTCATCCTATCTCTAATGTACCATCTTTTATAACCCCTGCACCAATCTCTCGACTTCCTGTCGCTTTCTTTTGTATATCCCTCCATCACTTGCACTACTCTGACACGTATCATCCACTCACCATCCTCTCTCAAACGCCCATCTCCCACCTTTTGCACAATACATGTGAAACCCGCGTATTGAAACAGTGATCCCATTAACACCTTCTATTTCATGCTTGCTTCTCTAGTTTCCTTTACTCTCACGTAATGTCATTTTACATCCATTTTCTTTAACATTTCTTCAGACAAACTGTTTTCACGTTTTCCTACATTCATCGCCCATTTCCCCACTAATGTCACTTCCTCTCTTCCTATGGCCACTATAAGTTTCCACACGCGTTATGATCATTTTAAAGAAAAAAGAAAACTGGTGCAGAACTTGCAAATATTGAAAAGAAGAGAGCCATCTTGAGTAATCTTAGGAAAGAAGAACTATTTACTGACTCTCATAACAACTTCATAGTTGAAAGAATATCGCTCAAAAATATCTCACGTCGCAAAAACTCTTATCTCGCTCCTCATTAAGAATACTTTCCTCTTACTTTATATTTGCTGAAGTGGTCTTAATCTCAGACAGATTTTTGGAAGACGGGTTAGTCTTGCAATTTCTTGCAGCATTTTCTTCCCTCAGGCTCATTACGATTGGATGTTGCTCATTATCTCCCTCCACCTCCTCTGCATCGTCATATCTGTATTGCCATTTTTCTTATCGTTGGGCGATCAACTGTCAAATGTACACGTAAGATACAGTGACTCTTAAATGACATCTGTGACACCTCGTTAAAATTACCAGCTTTCTAATTTCAGGTGCTTATGCCCAGCACTTGGTGTAGGTCAGTTTGCGATACTGGTCGTCGACATCTTGATACTGTAGGTCACTTTACGATACTGGTCGTCGACATCTTGATACTGACCACAGTATTCCAGTAGTGATACTTCGCCTCCCAATATTACCCCTTTACTCGACAATATCCCTCTGTCTCCTGGTACTGACCCAATCTCCAGATACTCAGCTTCCATCCCCCGAACTTCATCCTCCACTTCCCGGTATTGATCCACCATTTCCCATACTGTCTCCTCTCCGGTGCTGACCTTCCACCTCCTGCGCTTGCCGTCCTCTACTGAGGCCCATCTTTCCACTGCCGATCCTCCATTTTTGATAACTCTCCACCCCCTTCCCTGATATTGTTGGCTTCCTACCTCTTTCATCTCTCATAATCTTTGTATGAAAAAAATATGTTCGAGCAGTTCCTGTAAGTTCTCTATACCCATCCGTTACCATCGGATCCATTCCTGATCTTAAGGAGTTGATCGAGCACCTGCAGCCTTTGAAATCACTTACGCCATCAGCCCATGCCCATTGTCTTAAGATGGCCCATGCACGCTACACCTGAAACTGTAAAAATGCATCTTACTTATTTTACTTTTACACCGATTTAATCCGTCCAATGAGACCAACTTCTCCGACAACATTAATACCAAACAGAAAATGTTTCCCTTGTACCTGATCGACAGTCCTTGCTCTAGTATCATCCTCTGAACATACCTCTGGCCATAATGACTTCTCCCACTGCTTTCCAATTCTCCCTCGGTCTGACTTCTCTCCTGGTACCTTCATCCGTTCTGCTATATATCGTCTTGACCAACTGCTCGTCATACTTTCTACAGGGTCATACCTTAATGGAAAAATGTCAACCATGCAACTTTCTAATATTCTTTTTACAACACATACCTCTCTCACATCTTCATTCTTCTCTCTATCCTTCCAATTTGGGCAACAGGCCGCAATATATTCATCCTTGCTGCTCTCATTATGTACTTGTTGATATATACTTGTGGCTCACATCAGCAGGTTAGAGCTGAAAAAAATAACACTTCAAGCATTCATCTAGCGATCTTTTTTTTTTATTCTGCTTTCATTGCGTCAATAGTTTTTTGAGTGCGTTACTCTGCATTCATCTACAGCGTTCCCACTACCGGCCTTACTGAAGCTCATTCCAAAATGTTCATATTCATCCACAGCGTCAAACCATTCAACATCGCAACTGTGACCACCTATCTGCTTCGAAAACTGGTCTGTCTTTTATTGGCATTCACTCAGAACATTCTCACTGTCACTCAGAACATTCTCGCTGTCACTCAGAACATTCTCACTGTCACTCAGAACATTCTCCCTCGTCAATCTGAGCATTCTCCTTCTTCACTCCGAACATTCTCACCGTCACTCTGAACATTCTCCTCCGTCGCTCTGAACATTTTCCTCTATGAAACATCACAGAAAAGACATTCTTCTACCCAGCCTATACTATGATGATATACTTTATTTTTTCTTTTATGTAACCTCAGACGGCACGTGCAGCTGAGGCCTTCATCAAGGTCATCACATTAGCCCTCCGCGGTGTCCCTGCTGTCCTAAAGGCAAAGATAAGGGAAACTTGGTAAACCCGCCTTGGAGACCCATCGGGAATGCCACCAAGGTCTTGGCGCTGTTGTATTCGTCTTTGAGGTGCACCGATGGAGCCAGGGGAAGAGACGAGGACTTGTTCCCATTATGGAGCAGCACGGCTTTAAGGTCCTCGATGAGCTCGTTCGGGGTTACAGGCGATTCTGATTGCCTCGAACAGACATTGTGGCAGAAGCAGAATCCATCTTGATGGGTGAAGAAGCTAGAAAAGACATAGGTGACGCTTCCTCTGATCTGCGATTTGCACACTTTAATCCAAGTTCCACTGCTTGAGCCTAGACGTCAAAAGTTCGGCATTAGATTTTGTGACCAAGATCTCTGATCAAGTCGTTGATGTCTTTTTGATTAGGGTAGTATGGGTCTCTCTCCTCAGGTGCAAGTCTGAAAATGTAGTCTGAATCTACAACGTCTTCTTCCACCGACTTGCTGGTCGACAGCTGCTCTCTCTCCGGAGGACTGGGTGTGGGGCAATGGATGATGGAAGGTCCAGATACGTGATAGCAGGTTCAGTCTTGCCAGTCCAACGTTTGGAGGGGTCCACCCTGCATAAGTAGTAATTGCTTGAGTAGTAAGCAGGTCCCCGCCAGATTCTTGGGATAACAAACTTCACGGCTCTCTCTTTACCTCTGCACCATCCTAAAAAAGAACAATATAAAATTGCGATTATAATAACAATGATAATAATATATTTGCTTATGAATTTATATCACACATGACTAATATGTAAGAGATTCTCTCAACATGTTCCATATGATACCCTTTTCAATTACATTAAAAGAAAAGAAAAGAGAATATTAGATATTTTCATTTAGAGGATTCTAAAAAAATCATAACTTAGCATTCCGCCATCCAGACGAGCAATAAATGTCTGTCTTACCTTCCAGAGATTTTTTGCAGTGCTCGCAGGTGAAATGAGTTGCCCAGAATTTGCCTAGATCCCCAGGGGACAGTCATGCTGAAGTATGTCTTGTAGGCCTCGCACATCTTAGCTGATGCTGCTACGCAGTACTTGTTCGTTCTTGTTTTGATAACTTGGCGGCAGACATAGCAAAATGCGTCTGCCGGATACTTGCAGCCTCTAGATGCCATCTCAGAAAAATGTATGTATATGTATGCACTTAGGCAGCTAGATCTAAACTGAACTGGTTGGCTTAAGGCCTTTATATTTGTACAACTATTCATATTACTGGAAACTTCTAGAAAGCTCTGTATCAGCTACTCAGCACTGAATATATCTGGAATGTTCCGAAAAATGGCAAATTTCAAAATATCACTGTCCTGATCACAAAACCAAAGTTTCAAGGGAATGATAGCCATTATCAACACTTTTGACATAATTAGAAAGTGACGCTTATTACCCAGGAACAAAAAAAATGATTTGCTACACAGTATTATCAAAGAACAACCACTAAAATTCAGCAGCCGGAAAACAGGCCAAGACAACCTATTTCAGCCACACACTCCAGCATCGCGTTACAGCCAGTGAGAGGACAGCATTACATCCACGTCCGCCTACATGTATTACCCAGCCTCAACTAGCCACCCGCACTCATTCCAAGAGGCTTCACTGACCTCTCCTCCACACGCTCCTAATGATGATTTGCTGGATTCAGATCGAAACGTTGAGACAACCTTTGGAAGTATCTTACACAACCTCCGCACCCATATTAAGAGAGATATTAGAAAATTTGATAAATTCAGAAAGAATGTGATACAAAGCCAGTTATCTGGTTATCTTAACAGAGTAAAGTCAGGGGTTGGCGAGAGGACAAGAGCTAAGGTAGGAGTGGCACTATTCCTAAAGGAGGAGTTATGGGAGCGCGTGATAGTGTAAGAAAGTAAACCGTAGAATGAATGAGGTGAAAGTGAAAGTGGATGGAGAGAGATGGATGATTATTGGTGCTTATGCACCTAGTCATGGGAAGAAAGATCTTGAGAGGCAAGTGTTTGGGGGACATTTGATGAGTGCGTCAGCAGTTTTGGTGCACGAGACCGGGTATTAGTGATAGGTGATCTAAATGCGAAGGTAAGTAAAGTGGCAGTTAAGGGTATAATTGGTTTATATAGGGTATTCAGAGTTGTAAATGGAAATGGTGAAGAGGTTGTGGATTTGTTTGCGGAAAAAAGACTGGTGGTTAGTAATTCCTTGTTTAAAAAAGAGATACACACAGGAGATAGTCAAAAGGCAATATTAGATTGTGTTAATTGATATATATGTAAAATAGAGACTTTTGGATGTTAATGTTCTGAGTGGGGCAGCTGGTGGGATTTCTGATCACTATCTTGTGGAGACGAAGGTGAAGATTTGTAAAGGTTTTCAAAAAAAAAAGAGAGAATGTTGGGAGAGAAGAGTGGTGAGAATAAATGAGCTTGGAAAGAAGACTTGTGTGAGAAAGTACCAGGAGAGATTGAATGTAGAATGGCAAAAGGTGAGAGCAAATGACGTGATTGGAATGTGTGCGGAATGGGATGTATTTAAGGAAGCAGTGATAGCTTGTGCAAAAGATGCACGTGACAAGAGAAAAAATGGGAGGTGGGCAGATTAGGAAGTTTAGTGAGTAGTTGGATGAAGAGGTAAAGTTGTTAGAGACAGAAAAAAGAGAGGCGTCTGGACGATACATGCAAGAAAGGAGTGCAATTGACCGGGAGGTGTATAACAGAAAGCGGCAGGACGTCACGAGGAAAGTGCAAAAGTTGAAAAAGAGGATGAGAGAGCGTCATTAAAATTTAGGGAGAATGTAAAGATGATTCAGAAGGAGGAAAGTAGCGTGCGTAAGACAAGAGAACAAACAGGAACATCGGTGAAGGGCAAAGGGAAAGTGATAGCAAGTAGTGATGAAGTGAGGAGGAGATGGAGTGGGTGATTTGAAGGTTTCTTGAATGTGTTTGATGATAGAGTGGCAGATGTAGGGTGTTTTGGTCAGGGTGGTGTGAGAAGTGAGAGAGTCAGGGAGAGTGGTTTGGTGAAGAGAGAAAAGGTGGTGAAAGCCTTAAGGATGATGAAATCCGGGAAGGGGGTTGGTTTGGATGGTATTTTAGTTGACTTTACTAAGAAAGGGGATGACTGTGTTGTTGATTGTTTCGTAAATTCCCTGAGGATTGGCGGAATGCATGTATAGTGCAATTGTACAAGGGCATAGGGGATAAAGGTGAGCGTTCAAACTAAAGAGGCATAAGTTTGTTAAGCATTTCTGGGAAATTGTATGAGAGGGTATTGATTTGGAGGGTGAAAGCATGTACAGAGAATCAGATTGGGGAGGAGCAATGGGGTTTCAGAAGTGGTAGAAAATCTGTGCATTAGGTGTTTACTTTGAAGAATGTGTGTGAGAAATACATAGAGAAACAGAGGAATTTTTATGTCGCATTTATAGATCCGGAGAAGGCATACGACAGGGAGGATAGAGATGCTTTAAGGAAGGTTTTATGATTATATGGTGTTGGAGGTAAGTTGCTAGAAGCAGCGAGAAGTTTCTGTCAAGGGTGTAAGTCATGTGTACAAGTAGGAAGAAAAGAGAGTGACTGGTTCCCAGTGAAGGTCGGTCTGCGGCAGGGGTGTGTGATATCCCAGTGCTTGTTTAACCTGTTTATGGACGGGGTGGTTAGGGAGGTAAATGCAAGAGATTTGGTAAGAGGGGCGAGTATGCAGATTGTTGGGGATGAGAGGGACTGGTAAGTAAGTCAGTTGTTGTCTGCCGATGATACCACACTGGTAGGTGATTCGAGTTTGGATAAATGTGTGAAGGGAGAAAGTTGAGAGAACATGTGAATGGGTTCAGCAGGGTTGAGGGACAAATTGGTTGGGATGTGAGTATGAATGGAGAAAAATTGGAGGAAGTGAAGTGTTTGAGATATCTGCGAATGGAAACATGGAAGTGGAAGTGAGTCATAGATTGGGGGAGGGGGCGTACGTTTTGGGAGAGATAAAGAATGCGTGGAAAGTGAAAACGTTATATCGGAGAGCGAAAAGGGTGTGTTTGAAGAAATAGTAGCTCCAACAATGGTATATGGTTGCGAGGCATGGGCTATCTGTAGGGATGTACTGAGGAGGGTGGATGTGTTGGAAATGAAATGTTTGTGGACAATATGGTGTGTAAGATGGTTTGATCGAGTAAGCAATGAAAGGGCAAGAGAGATGTGTGACAATAAAAAGAGAGCAGAAGATGGTGTGTTGAAATGGTTTAGACATTTGGAGATAATGCGTGAGGAAGAGTTGACAAAGATGATATATGAGTCAAAGGTGGAGGGAACAAGGAGCAGGGGACCATATTGAAGGTGAAAGGATTGAGTAAAAAAAAATTGAACCCTTAGAGCCTGAACCTGCAGGAGAGTGAGAGGCGTGCAAGGAATAGAGTGAATTGGAACGATTCGGCTTACCGGGGTCAACGTGCTGTCAGTGGCATGAACCAGACATGTGAAACGTCGAGGGTAAACCATGAAAAGGTATGTGGGGCCTAGATGTGATTAGGGAGTTGTAGTTTCGGTGCATTACACATGCAGCTAGAGACTGAAGTGTACGAATGTGGCCTTTTTTTTCAGTCCGTTTTCCTGGCGCGACCTCGCTGACGCAGGGGGTGGCGATGCTGTTTCTTGTGGGGTCGAGTTGCCGTAGGGAAAAGATAAAGGCAAGCGAGAATTAATATGCATATGGACATATATGTTTATGGCTGTGTATGTGCATAGGTGTATATGTTGATATATACATGCATAAGTGTATATGTACGTGTATGTGTGTATATGTGTAGATGGGCCTTTCTTCGCCTGTTTCCTGGCGCCACCTCGCTGACCCGGGAAATGGCGATTAAGTGTGTATATATATATATATATATATATATATATATATATATATATATATATATATTTTTTTTTTTTTTTTTTTTTTCATACTATTTGCCATTTCCCGCGTTAGCGAGGTAGCGTTAAGAACAGAGAACTGGGCCTTAGAGAGAATATCCTCACCTGACCCCCTTCTCTGTTCCTTCTTTTGGAAAATTAGAAAAAAACAAGAAAGGGGAGGATTTCCAGCCACCCGCTCCCTCCACTTTTAGTCGCCTTCTACGACACGCAGGGAATACGTGGGAAGTATTCTTTCTCCCCTATCCCCAGGGATAATATATATATATATATATATATATATATATATATATATATATATATATATATATATATATATATATATATATATATATATATATATCCCTGGGGATAGGGGAGAAAGAATACTTCCCACGTTTTCCCTGCGTGTCGTAGAGGGCAACTGAAAGGGAAGGGAGTGGGGGGCTGGAAATCTTCCCCTCTAATTTTTTTAATCTTTTTTTTTTTTTCCAAAGGAAGGAACAGAGAAGGGGGCCGGGTGAGGATGTTTCCTCAGAGGCCCAGTCCTCTGTTCTTAACGCTACCTCGCTGAGGCGGGAAATGGCGAATAGTATGAAAGAAAGAATATATATATATTTCTTTTCTTTCTTTCAAACTGTTCGCCATTTCCCGCATTAGCGAGGTAGCGTTAAGAACAGAGGACTGGGCCTTTGAGGGAATACCCTCACCTGGCCCAATTCTCTGTTCCTTCTTTTGGGAAAAAAAAAAAGAAAAAAAAAAAAAAAGAGAGGGGAGGATTTCCAGCCCCCCGCTCCCTCCCCTTTTAGTCGCCTTTTACGACACGCAGGGAATACGTGGGAAGTATTCTTTGTCCCCTATCCCCAGGGATATATATATATATATATGTATATATATATATATATATATATATATATATATATATATATATATATATATATATATATATATATATATATTTATATATATTCTTTTTTCTTTTTTTCTTTTTTTGCTTTGTCGCTGTCTCCCGCGTTTGCGAGGTAGCGCAAGGAAACAGACGAAAGAAATGGCCCAACCCCCCACATACACATGTATATACATACGTCCACACACGCAAATATACATACCTACACAGCTTTCCATGGTTTACCCCAGACGCTTCACATGCCTTGATTCAATCCACTGACAGCACGTCAACCCCGGTATACCACATCGCTCCAATTCACTCTATTCCTTGCCCTCCTTTCACCCTCCTGCATGTTCAGGCCCCGATCACACAAAATCTTTTTCACTCCATCTTTCCACCTCCAATTTGGTCTCCCTCTTCTCCTCGTTCCCTCCACCTCCGACACATATATCCTCTTGGTCAATCTTTCCTCACTCATTCTCTCCATGTGCCCAAACCATTTCAAAACACCCTCTTCTGCTCTCTAAACCACGCTCTTTTTATTTCCACACATCTCTCTTACCCTTACGTTACTTACTCGATCAAACCACCTCACACCACACATTGTCCTCAAACATCTCATTTCCAGCACATCCATCCTCCTGCGCACAACTCTATCCATAGCCCACGCCTCGCAACCATACAACATTATTGGAACCACTATTCCTTCAAACATACCCATTTTTGCTTTCCGAGATAATGTTCTCGACTTCCACACATTCTTCAAGGCTCCCAGAATTTTCGCCCCCTCCCCCACCCTATGATCCACTTCCGCTTCCATGGTTCCATCCGCTGCCAGATCCACTCCCAGATATCTAAAACACTTTACTTCCTCCAGTTTTTCTCCATTTAAATTCACCTCCCAACTGACTTGACCCTCAACCCTACTGTACCTAATAACCTTGCTCTTATTCACATTTACTCTTAACTTTCTTCTTTCACACACTTTACCAAACTCAGTCACCAGCTTCTGCAGTTTCTCACATGAATCAGCCACCAGCGCTGTATCATCAGCGAACAATAACTGACTCACTTCCGAAGCTCTCTCATCCCCAACAGACTTCATACTTGCCCCTCTTTCCAAAACTCTTGCATTCACCTCCCTAACAACCCCATCCATAAACAAATTAAACAACCATGGAGACATCACACACCCCTGCCGCAAACCTACATTCACTGAGAACCAATCACTTTCCTCTCTTCCTACACGTACACATGCCTTACATTCTCGATAAAAACTTTTAAACTATTCACCATTTCCAGCGTTAGCGAGTTAGCGTTAAGAACAGAAGACTGAGCCTTTGAGGGAATATCCTCACTTGGCCCACTTGTTTATTCCTTCTTTTGGAAAATTAAAAACGAGAGGGGAGGGTTTCCAGCCCCCCCGCTCCCTTCCCTTCTACAACACACAGGGAACACGTGGGAAGTATTTTTTCTCCCCTATCCCGAGGGGACGATTTTTGCAGGGAAATAATGCAAATGAGTGGGAGATGTATAAAAGAAAGAGGCAGGAGGTCAAGAGAAAGGTGCAAGAGGTAAAAAGGAGGGCAAATAAGAGTTGGGGTGAGAGAGTATCATAAATCTTTAGTGAGGATAAAAAGATGTTTTAGAAGGACGTAAATAAAGTGCGTAAGACAAGGGAACAAATTTGAGCTTCAGTGAAGGGGGCTAATGGGGAAGGTGATAACAAGAAGTGGTGATGTGAGAAGAAGATGGAGTGAGTATTTTGAAGGTTTGCTGAATGTGTTTGATGATAGAGTGGCAGATATAGGGTGTTTTGGTCGAGGTGGTGTGTAGAGTGAGAGGGTTAGGGAAAATAATTTGGTAAACAGAGAAGAGGTAGTAAAAGCTTTCCGGAAGATGAAAGCCGGCAAGGCAGCGGATTTGGATGGTATTGCAGTGGAATTTGTTAAAAAAAGGGGGTGACTCTATTGTTGACTGATTGGTAAGGTTATTCAATGTGTGTATGATTCATGGTGAGGTGCCTGAGGATTGGCGGAATGCTTGCATGGTGCCATTGTACAAAGACGAAGGGGATAAGAGTGAGTGCTCAAATTACGGAGGTATAAGTTTGTTGAGTAATCCTGGTAAATTATATGGGAGGGTATTGATTGACAGGTTGAAGGCATGTACAGAGCATCAGATTGGGGAAGAGCAGTGTGGTTTCAGAAGTGGTAGAGGATGTGTGGATCAGGTGTTTGCTTTGAAATATGTTTGTGAGAAATACTTAGATAAGCAAATGTATTTGTGTGTAGCATTTATGGATCTGGAGAAGGCATATGATAGAGTTGATGGAGATGCTCTGTGGAAGGTATTAAGAATATATGGTGTGGGAGGCAAGTTGTTAGAAGCAGTGAAAAGTTTTTATCGAGTATGTAAGGCGTGTGTACGTGTAGGAAGAAAGGAGAGTGATTGGTTCTCAGTGAATGTAGTTTTGCGGCAGGGGTGTGATGTCTCCATGGTTGTTTAATTTGTTTATGGATGGGGTTGTTAGGGAGGTGTATGCAAGAGTTTTGGAAAGAGGGGCAAGTATGCAGTCTGTTTTGGATGCGAGATCTTGGGAAGTGAGTCAGTTGTTGTTCGCTGATGATACAGCGCTGGTGGCTGATTCATGTAAGAAACTGCAGAAGCTGGTGACTGAGTTTGGTAAAGTGTGTGAAAGAAGAAAGTTGAGAGTAAATGAGAATAAGAGTAAGGTTAATAGGTAAAGTAGGGTTGAGGGTCAAGTAAATTGGGAGGTAAGTTTGAATGAAGAAAAACTGGAGGAAGTGAAGTGTATTAGATATCAGGGAGTGGATTTGGCAGCGGATGGAACCATGAAAGCGGAAGTGAATCATCGGGTGGAGGAGGGGCGAAAATTCTGGGGGTCTTCAAGGATGTTTGGAATTCGAGAACATTATCTCGGAAAGCAAAAATGGGTAAGTTTGAAGGAATAGTGGTTCCAACAACGTTGTATGGTTGCGAGACGTGGGCTATGGATAGAGTTGTGCGCAGGAGAATGGATGTGCTGGAAATGAGATGTTTGAGGAAAATATGTGGTGTGAGGTGGTTTCATCGAGTAAGTAATGTAAGGGTATGAGGGATGTGTGGAAATAAAAAGAGGGTGGTTGAGAGAGCAGAAGAAGGTGTTTTGAAATGGTTTGGGCACATGGAGAGAATGAGTGAGGAAAGATTGACCAAGAGGATATATGTGTCGGAGGTGGAGGGAACGAGGAGAAGTGGGAGACCAAATTGAAGGTGGAAAGATGGAGTGAGAAAGATGTTGAGTGATCGGTGCCTGAGCATGCAGGAGGGTGAAAGGCGGGCAAAGAATAGAGTGAATTGGATCGATGTGGTATACCGGGGTCGACGTGCTGTCAAGGGATTGAATGAGGGCATGTGAAGCGTCTGAGGTAAACCATAGAAAGTTCTGTGGAGCCTGGATGTGGAAAGGGAGCTGTGGTTCGGGCATTATTGCATGACAGCTAGAGACTGAGTGCAATCGAATGGGCCTTTTGCTGTCTTTTCCTAGCGCTACCTCGCACACATGAGGGGGGAGGGGGATGTTATTCCATGTTTGGCGAGGTGGCGATGGGAATGAATAAAGGCAGACAGTGTGAATGGTGTGCATGTGTATATATGTATGTGTCTGTGTGTGTGTATGTATATGTGTACCTTGAGATGTATGGGTATGTATTATTGCGTGTGTGGATGTGTATGTATATACATGTGTATGTGGGTGGGTTGGGGCATTTCTTTCGTCTGCGACAAAGCAAAATTAAATAAATATATATATATATATATATATATATATATATATATATATATATATATATATATATATATATATATATTTATATATATATATATATATATATATATATATATTTTTTTTTTTTTTTATACTTTGTCGCTGTCTCCCGCGTTTGCGAGGTAGCGCAAGGAAACAGACGAAAGAAATGGCCCAACCCCCCTCCATACACATGTACATACACACGTCCACACACGCAAATATACATACCTACACAGCTTTCCATGGTTTACCCCGGACGCTTCACATGCCTTGATTCAATCCACTGACAGCACGTCAACCCCGGTATACCACATCGCTCCAATTCACTCTATTCCTTGCCCTCCTTTCACCCTCCTGCATGTTCAGGCCCCGATCACACAAAATCCTTTTCACTCCATCTTTCCACCTCCAATTTGGTCTCCCTCTTCTCCTCGTTCCCTCCACCTCCGACACATATATCCTCTTGGTCAATCTTTCCTCACTCATTCTCTCCATGTGCCCAAACCATTTCAAAACACCCTCTTCTGCTCTCTCAACCACGCTCTTTTTATTTCCACACATCTCTCTTACCCTTACGTTACTTACTCGATCAAACCACCTCACACCACACATTGTCCTCAAACATCTCATTTCCAGCACATCCATCCTCCTGCGCACAACTCTATCCATAGCCCACGCCTCGCAACCATACAACATTGTTGGAACTACTATTCCTTCAAACATACCCATTTTTGCTTTCCGGGATAATGTTCTCGACTTCCACACATTTTTCAAGGCTCCCAAAATTTTCGCCCCCTCCCCCACCCTATGATCCACTTCCGCTTCCATGGTTCCATCCGCTGACAGATCCACTCCCAGATATCTAAAACACTTCACTTCCTCCAGTTTTTCTCCATTCAAACTCACCTCCCAATTGACTTGACCCTCAACCCTACTGTACCTAATAACCTTGCTCTTATTCACATTTACTCTTAACTTTCTTCTTCCTCGCACTTTACCAAACTCAGTCACCAGCTTCTGCAGTTTCTCACATGAATCCGCCACCAGCGCTGTATCATCAGCGAACAACAACTGACTCACTTCCCAAGCTCTCTCATCCCCAACAGACTTCATACTTGCCCCTCTTTCCAAGACTCTTGCATTTACCTCCCTAACAACCCCATCCATAAACAAATTAAACAACCATGGAGACATCACACACCCCTGCCGCAAACCTACATTCACTGAGAACCAATCACTTTCCTCTCTTCCTACACGTACACACGCCTTACATCCTCGATAAAAAGTTTTCACTGCTTCTAACAACTTGCCTCCCACACCATATATTCTTAATACCTTCCACAGAGCATCTCTATCAACTCTATCATATGCCTTCTCCAGATCCATAAATGCTACATACAAATCCATTTGCTTTTCTAAGTATTTTGCTTTGTCGCTGTCTCCCGCGTTAGCGAGGTAGCGCAAGGAAACAGACGAAAGAATGGCCCAACCCGCCCACATACACATGTATGTACATACATGTCCACACACGCACAATATACATACCTATACATCTCAATGTACACATATATATACACACACAGACATATACATATATACAGATGTACACACAGCAAAAAAACTATCGCGCGTTTTTTGTACGAAACAAAATGACGCACCAGACGTGGAATAATGGAACAGTCAACATTTTCCTGTGAGATGGTGGTAGCCCTGATGTCCCTGCCTGTGGGTGTCCTCACCTATCTAATGGCAACGATATATCCTTCCGTATGTAGTACATTAGATGGGAGACGTAAATTGAGCATGTAAATGTAATATTCTGCACAGTAAGGCATATTGCAGTAATCATTATCTCTTGCAAAGTGTCAAATTCGTGGTGTAAAATAATATACTACATGGTAACTACGACACCCTGCTTCATACCGGCGGTGATTTATCTATCTGCTGGTTTAGATTAATCAGCAGCCTAACGTAATATGTAGTATCACCTGTGTGACTGATAACAGTATGTCACAAACCTGGCACCACATCATAGTATTTAGTAAACCAACATGAAAAGTAATGACTCTTTTCATGGATCTGCATTAGTTAACTTCCCTTTAACAGTGAAAATCAGATTTCTATATAACATGACCATAGACATGTTGTTGGAGGTTAAGAAAGTAATCTTTGACTGTAAATTTTATTATTTCAATACTTGGTATAACCTCCTCCCGTTGCCAACACTTCATTGAGCCTTCGAGGCATGGATGCCACTAACGTCTGCGTTAAGTTCCTACCAGAAGGGCTTCGTAGATGTTCCCATGCTTGTAAAACATCATTTACGACTGTAGCACGACATCGATGTTGTCGGTCAGGCATGCCTTTCTGCATGGCCGCCCATACGTGCTCTATCGGGTTGAGATCAGGCGATTTTGCAGGATGTGGCAACACTGTTATATGTGGATGGCGAGCATACCACGCCTTTACAACCCTGGATGTGTGAACTGGGCTGTTATCTTGGACGAGGTAAAATGTCTCCGGCTCTGGAAACAGCATAGCCCCCACTGAAGGTAGCAGGACCTCCTCCAGTATCTCAACGTATCTAGGTCCGGTCAACTGGCCAGGCTCGACATCCACCAACTCACCGACACCAGCACCATGGATGGATCCAACCAAATAGTCCTGCACTGACTCGCGCGCCCACTCCTCCTGCTACCCACCACATGTTGTGTCTCGTATCTGGTTATATAAAATGTATAAAATTACATAAGACACACGTGTGTCTTAATCATATTAGTGCAACTGTTGCTGCAATATAGATTAAGATAATAACTAAGTAAATTAAGAAATATTAACTAACTTAATATATAATAATTATTTATTATGATATCACATCGTAAATGGAGATTATTGCTACAGTATTTACATATGCCGTATAAAGTGATCATGATCACTGTTATTCACTTCAAAAATAATGAGTGTGCATAACTAAAATGTAATACTGCAGCACAACAGGACGTTTCAAGCAGCAAACGACTGTGGTGGCCGTGGCACCATGGTTTCAAAGCACTTCCGGAACGGTTGTTCATGTTGGCCTCACCATAAATTGTCATTATAAAATGGAAAATATGTTATATAGCATAACCTCTGTGTGTGTGTGTGTGTGTGTGTGTGTGTGTGTGTGTGTGTGTGTGTTTCTGAGAGAGAGAGAGACAGAGAAAGAGCTAACCTGGTGTTAGGATGCCGCCAAACATGTTTGTTTGCAGGGGGACCATCGCTGCAGAAGGTTTTTTCATCACAAAAGATGACGTTCTCCCAAAACTGATGTGGCTTGTCCGCATACTCCAACGCATACTCCACCCTGCTCTCCATGTTTGCCTCACTTAACACAGGTTTTGTTGCTGGTATGCGACCACGTAGCCCCTCAGAGTGATGTCTGTTTCGGACAGTTTGAGGTGTGCACTGCAGACCAAGAGTATCCCGAATGTTGCTAGCGGGCGTGAAGTGAGCAGCAGCAATGACAGCTGCTATGGCCTAGGGAAAGGATGACATATTGCAAATATAACATGTGATGTGGTTGTTTACAGAACATCAAGTGGTCCAGTATACCTATATATGCAACATCATTACCTGATCATCTTCCGGGGTTGTGCAACGTGGGCGCCCACGCCGATGCCTGTTGTCTGTGTTGCCCAACTCTGCCTGTCGGCGAATCCATCGTGCTACGGTTGACCGGTGAATACCAAGACGTCTCCCAATTTCAGAGTCGCTGTAGCCCTCATTATGAAGCTGTAGAATAGCTTCACGTGTCGCTTGTGAGGTCTCCATGGTAAAATTAGATATACCACAAAAACAACCTTTCGACATTGGCTCGCAGTGAACTATACCCGCGCTGTTTTATTGTTTCAAAAATATATGGCATGTCTCATTACATTTCCTGCATGGACACGAAATGGCGGTGTAAGATAACCTTTATGGACTGCCACGAACCCATATGTGCTATAGAATAATACAATATCAACAGTAAGACATATTCTTCCCAAATTATACCTATACAATATGAAGCTATTGTGTTTACCTCGCATCACATTGAGGTATGCTGCAGCTACCACATGCGGGGGTTGCCGCATATAGCTGTGTGTGTCTCACAGCTATATTACACACACCAATTCAAAAGTAGGGGTTCGTACTGCCTTGTATGATGTAATTCTATTATTAATAATATAATGCCGCTCTTGTGGCACGTAACTTACATGGGTCTAGCATAGGACTCTACAAACCTGTGGCTTCCAGGCACGTATACCAACCCTACCGGCATGGTACGACAGGTAGGTCAGTGATCATTACAGACGTCTTCAGACCCCCTCTGCGCGATAGTTTTTTTGTTGTGTGTGTACATAATTCATACTGTCTGCCTTTATTTGTTCCAATCGCCACCTCGCCACACATGGAATAACAACCCCCTCCCCCCTCATGTGTGCGAGGTAGCGCTAGGAAAAACACCAAAGGCCCCATTCGTTCACACTCAGTCTCTAGCTGTCATGTAATAATGCACTGAAACCACAGCTCCCTTTCCACATCCAGGCCCCACACACTTTGCATGCTTTACCCCAGACGCTTCACATGCCCTGGTTCAATCCATTGACAGCACGTCGACCCTGGTATACCACATCGTTCCAATTCACTCTATTCCTTGCACGCCTTTCACCCTCCTGCATGTTCAGGCCCAGATCACTCAAAATCTTTTTCACTCCATCTTTCCACCTAAAATTTGGTCTCCCACTTCTCCTCGTTCCCTCCACCTCTGACACATATATCCTCTTGTTCAATCTTTCCTCACTCATTCTCTCCATGTGACCAAACCATTTCAAAACACCCTCTTCTGCTCTCTCAACCACACTCTTTTTATTTCCACACATCTCTCTTACCCTTACATTACTTACTCGATCAAACCATCTCACACCACATATTGTCCTCAAATATCTCACTTCCAGCACATCCACCCTCCTGCGCACAACTCTATCCATAGCCCACGCCTCGCAACCATACAACATTGTTGGAACCACTACTCCTTCAAACATACCCATTTTTGCTTTCCGAGATAACGTTCTCGACTTCCAAACATTCTTCAAGGCCCCCAGAATTTTCGCCCCCTCCCCCACCCGATGATTCACTTCCGCTTCCATGGTTCCATCCGCTGCCAGATCCACTCCCAGATATGTAAAACACTTCACTTCCTCCAGCTTTTCTCCATACAAACTTACCTCCCAATTGACTTGAGCCTCAACCCTACTGTACCTAATAACCTTGCTCTTATTCACATTTACTCTTAACTTTCTTCTTTCACACACTTTACCAAACTCAGTCACCATCTTCTGCAGTTTCTTACATGAATCAGCCACCAGCGTTGTATCATCAGCGAACAAGCCACCAGCGTTGTATCATCAGCGAACAACAACTGACTCACTTCCCAAGCTCTCTCATCCACAACAGACTGCATACTTGCCCCTCTTTCCAAAACTCTTGCATTCACCTCCCTAACAACCCCATCCATAAACAAATTAAACAACCATGGAGACATCACACACCCATGCCGCAAACCTACATTCACTGAGAACCAATCACTTTCCACTCTTCCTACACGTACACATGCCTTACATCCTCGATAAAAACTTTTCACTGCTTCTAACAACTTGCCTCCCACACCATATATTCTTAAAACCTTCCACAGAGCATCTCTATCAATTCTATCATATGCCTTCTCCAGATCCATAAATGCTACATACAAATCAATTTGTTTTTCTAAGTATTTCTCGCATGCATTCTTCAAAGCAAACACCTGATCCACACATCCTCTACCACTTCTGAAACCACACTGCTCTTCCCCAATCTGATGCTCTGTACATGCCTTCACCCTCTCAATCAATACCCTCCCATATAATTTACCAGGAATACTCAACAAACTTATACCTCTGTAATTTGAGCACTCACTCTTATCCCCTTTGCCTTTGTACAATGGCACTATGCAAGCATTCCGCCAATCCTCAAGCACCTCACCATGAATCATACATACATTAAATAACCTTACCAACCAGTGAACAATACAGTCACCAACTTTTTTAGTAAATTCCACTGCAATACCATCCAAACCTGCTGCTTTGCCGGTTTTCATCTTCCGTAAAGCTTTTACTGCCTCTTGTCTATTTACCAAATCATTTTCCCTAATCCTCTCACTTTGCACACCACCTCGACCAAGACACCCCACATCTGCCACTCTATCATCAAACACATTCAACAAACCTTCAAAATACTCACTTCATCTCCTACTCACATCACCACTACTTGTTATCACCTCCCCATTAGTCCCCTTCACTGAAGTTCCCATTTGCTCCCTTGTCTTACGCACTTTATTTACCTCCTTCCAAAACATCTTTTTATTCTCCCAGAAATTTAATGATACTCTCTCACCCCAACTCTCATTTGCCCTCTTTTTCACCTCTTGCACCTTTCTCTTGACCTCCTGCCTCTTTCTTTTATACCTCTCCCACTCATTTGCATATTTTCCCAGCAAAAATCGTTCAAATGCCTCTCTCTTCTCTTTCACTAATAATCTTACTTCTTCATCCCACCACTCACTACCTTTTCTAATCAATATATATATATATATATATATATATATATATATATATTGGGAATGAGTATTTTGAAGGTTTGTTGAATGTGTCTGATGACAGAGTGGCAGATATAGGGTGTTTTGGTCGAGGTGGTGTGCAAAGTGAGAGGGTTAGGGAAAATGATTTGATAAACAGAGAAGAGGTAGTAAAAGCTTTGCGGAAGATGAAAGCCGGCAAGGCAGCAGGTTTGGATGGTATTACAGTGGAATTTATTAAGAAAGGGGGTGACTGTATTGTTGACTGGTTGGTAAGGTTATTTAATGTATGTATGACTCATGGTGAGGTGCCTGAGGATTGGCGGAATGCGTGCATAGTGCCATTGTACAAAGGCAAAGGGGATAAGAGTGAGTGCTCAAATTACAGAGGTATAAGTTTGTTGAGTATTCCTGGTAAATTATATGGGAGGGTATTGATTGAGAGGGTGAAGGCATGTACAGAGCATCAGATTGGGGAAGAGCAGTGCGGTTTCAGAAGTGGTAGAGGATGTGTGGATCAGGTGTTTGCTTTGAAGAATATATGTGAGAAATACTTAGAAAAGCAAATGGATTTGTATGTAGCATTTATGGATCTGGAGAAGGCATATGATAGAGTTGATAGAGATGCTCTGTGGAAGGTATTAAGAATATATGGTGTGGGAGGCAAGTTGTTAGAAGCAGTGAAAAGTTTTTATCGAGGATGTAAGGCATGTGTACGTGTAGGAAGAGAGGAAAGTGATTGGTTCTCAGTGAATGTAGGTTTGCGGCAGGGGTGTGTGATGTCTCCATGGTTGTTTAATTTGTTTATGGATGGGGTTGTAAAGGAGGTAAATGCAAGAGTCCTGGAAAGAGGGGCAAGTATGAAGTCTGTTGGGGATGAGAGAGCTTGGGAAGTGAGTCAATTGTTGTTCGCTGATGATACAGCGCTGGTGGCTGATTCATGTGAGAAACTGCAGAAGCTGGTGACTGAGTTTGGTAAAGTGTGTGGAAGAAGAAAGTTGAGAGTAAATGTGAATAAGAGCAAGGTTATTAGGTACAGTAGGGGTGAGGGTCAAGTCAATTGGGAGGTGAGTTTGAATGGAGAAAAACTGGAGGAAGTGAAGTGTTTTAGATATCTGGGAGTGGATCTGTCAGCGGATGGAACCATGGAAGCGGAAGTGGATCATAGGGTGGGGGAGGGGGCGAAAATTTTGGGAGCCTTGAAAAATGTGTGGAAGTCGAGAACATTATCTCGGAAAGCAAAAATGGGTATGTTTGAGGGAATAGCGGTTCCAACAATGCTGTATGGTTGCGAGGCGTGGGCTATGGATAGAGATGTGCGCAGGAGGATGGATGTGCTGGAAATGAGATGTTTGAGGACAATGTGTGGTGTGAGGTGGTTTGATCGAGTAAGTAACGTAAGGGTAAGAGAGATGTGTGGAAATAAAAAGAGCGTGGTCGAGAGAGCAGAAGAGGGTGTTTTGAAATGGTTTGGGCACATGGAGAGAATGAGTGAGGAGAGATTGACCAAGAGGATATATGTGTCGGAGGTGGAGGGAACGAGGAGAAGAGGGAGACCAAATTGGAGGTGGAAAGATGGAGTGAAAAAGATTTTGTGTGATCGGGGCCTGAACATGCAGGAGGGTGAAAGGAGGGCAAGAAATAGAGTGAACTGGAGTCATGTGGTATACAGGGGTTGACGTGCTGTCAGTGGATTGAAGCAAGGCATGTGAAGCGTCTGGGGTAAACCATGGAAAGCTGCGTAGGTATGTATATTTGCGTGTCTGGACGTGTGTATGTACATGTGTATGGGGGGGGGGGGTTGGGCTCTTTCTTTCGTCTGTTTCCTTGCGCTACCTCGCAAACGCGGGAGACAGCGACAAAGTATAAAAAAAAAAAAAAAAAAAAATATATATATATATATATATATATATATATATATATATATATATATATATATATATATTCTTTTTTCTTTCAAAATATTCGCCATTTCCCGCTAGTGGCATACATGCCTCGTCGTTTGGATGAGGTCACTGCCGCTGATGGAGGTGGGGGTCACGCCGGATATTGCTATAACAGTTCTGTCAATATTGTTCTCCTTTCAAATAGAAGTAAACAAATCGTAAAAATAAATGAAGGCCTACATGACTGTTGTGTGTCAAAAATCAGTAAAGATATTTGCCATCTGCCAGATGTGTCGGTCAAGTTAATACATTTATTTACATATTAATCCATTGCACTCTATCCACCTTGACAAGTGTGTGATGATTTCATCAATTGCAATGTGATAATATTGTATTATGTTAAATTATATTTTCGTAATGATGCTGATTAATTTTAGTGATAAGCCTCCAAACTGGTTAAGGACTAAACGTTACGAACAATATCAGTTACACTAAACATACGCTTATTAAGTCATATCGCTGCCAATAATCTGCGTCACTTCATATACAACGTATATGCTCATTGTGCATGATGTGCGTGATGTTAGGACATGATTGTCATCTCTCATTACATAACAATGTTCGGGTGTTACAATACTGGTCAAAATATGTGTTCGATAAGGGGAAAGGAGGCCTTGTGTTGCCGTCATGTTTCAGTTTGCGTTAGCGTGACAGCACTAACTCTGGTAGGTCGTCTCAGCTGCCCATCATTTGTTTCGAGTACGTGTAGCCGCACCTTAGACACACAGAGCTATCAACACCAGAAATGTCTTAGGGACTTTATCAAACCTTTCATTCCAGGTGTACATTTGTTTCACGCTGGAGAGGTAAAAGTTTTTTTTTCTCCGAGTGTTCATGGGTAACGAGTACCTGGTAACATTATCATGAAAAATTACACAATATGAACTGAAAGGTAATTAAACTAAATTGAAATGACGGAACATTTATGTGTAGATGGTAATGAACTTTGATCTTGGTGGCTCAGCCGTGACCTTACTTGACCCGACACCCGAAGCACGAAGCAGTAGGTATCTACCCAATGAACCCCAGAGACGAACAAGAGAGAGAGAGAGAGAGAGAGAGAGAGAGAGAGAGAGAGAGAGAGAGAGAGAGAGAGAGAGAGACTTTGCCTGATAATAGCCTTAAAGTGAATATATCTTCAGGTATGACAGCACCAAACCATCTAGGGACTACAACAAGACGCTGAGCATAAGGTTAGTTGGGCAGTTGGAAAAGATATCATGAAGTAAGGTTTTAATGTAAGATTGGTGCATGGTTGGAAGAAACTGACCAAGGAAACTGTGCATAGCAGCAATTTACAAAAGGTTAAGAGACAGCTTGACTGAAAAGATAAAGGAGAAGGGACAACACTATTACATGAGCACACAACTCTACTGTAGAAATGGTTAACTACACACACACACACACACAAACATAAACCGTTCAACAAAAGTATATATGTCATTCTAACACATTACAGTAAACATATAGAAAATTTTCCTTCGTTGTGGTTGAAGGTGAAAACATGGGAAATAGTGTCCAGCGCTTGTGTGGGAGACGTGAAACCACTCAATGATACACGCCTGCCGGTCGGTACACTCAAACATTACCATTACTTATTTTATCTGCTGACACACCTAATATGTGTCTCAGTAATATGATAAACATTAAATATTTTTCTGAGAGTAGGTCATTTATTATGCATCGGAAGAGAGATAAGAATTACTTTTATTATAACCATGACAGTGAACGTCAATACCAGGAGCTGAGGTGTGTCCAGAGATGATAGTTATGGGAATGCGTTCTACTTTGTATTTATATGTCTTGTGTTTTTATAAGAAACATAAGCTACATATTCCTCTCTCTCTCTCTCTCTCTCTCTCTCTCTCTCTCTCTCTCTCTCTCTCTCTCTCTCTCTCTCTCTCTCTCTCGTGTCAGAATAACGTGTGTTCGTATAACAGAACCTGTAGTTGTTCTCGCTGATGTCTTCCATTGATGATCTCTGTTTATTGTTGTTGTTATTGATGTTGTTGATGTTGTTGTTGGTGTTGCTCTTTTTATTGATAATGACACTTTTGGGTTTGTTTTTGCTACTGGTTTCTTTTCTTCTTTCCCATATCGTCCTACTCTTAGATTTTCATTGCGTCTCCCGATAATTTCATTATTACTACTGTTGCTACTGATATTGTTGTTTGTTGTTGTTGTTGTTGTTGTTGTTGTTTCCCGTTTTTCCTTTCCTTCACAGCGTTTTCTTATTCGAGTATTTCTTCTCTAAATGATTTTGCCACTATTTATGCATGCCACCATCTGGCCATCAACGTGTTCTATATACATAGCGACGAACGTTTTACATGAAGCATGTCGTTTTTTTGTGTTTGCTACATCCTCATGGTGACCAAGTACCATACTTGGTGGTACAATGGTACAGCAGCTGGGCTGGCTTAAATCTAGCTCCTTTTCTTCACGTTAATTCTAGTGACTAAGAGGTCACTTTGGTGTTGATGGCTGACCCTCACACATCTCAGTGTTCCTTTGAAGTCTGGTATCTAGGATCACTTTCGCCACCAGGTGATCAACAGGACGACGCAACTTGTAGATCTGCCGAGTATCCAAATCAAACATATTCCATAGTTTCCTATTTCCCAGATCATCACATCCTGGGATAAACGAAAATTATACTATTATTTCAGGGATTTTTACACTTGCCACCAGGGGTTTAGCCCCTACCATGCTGCAGTAGTGAGCAGCGGTGGTAACAGATGACCACTGACCAACATACGACCAGACATCGCTGATGTTTTACCATACAGAACTGGATGAAACATCTCAGCTTCTCCCAATTCTCTCATTATCCAAAAAGTAATTGATGGGTAGTTGCGTGGCAGCTGAAGCGGTAAAACGTCTGGCTAGTTGTGATTTGTTGGTTAAGATGGAATATGACAAGCTTTTGATATACCTTTTGAAGCTTCAAGAGTATCATTATCACAACATTGTTACCGCTATACCCGCGTCCATGAATTCATACAGGGGAGTAATTTTCTATGCTGATACCATGGGCAAGAGTGAAGACTCTTAGCATCGAGGGACCTCTAAGCTACCCTCACGTTGCGGAAGATCATAAATCTGGACTCGTCTAATGCGTCATCTATAACGGTAACCATTCCAGCTGGAACTGGTATTGACACCGGTTCAAATCCGAAAAGGACGCCTGTACAGTTAAGGACGTGTGTACAGTTAAGGACGTCTGTCCAGTTAAGGACGTGTGTACAGTTAAGGACGTGTGTACAGTTAAGGACGTGTGTACAGTTAAGGACGTGTGTACAGTTAAGGACGTCTGTCCAGTTAAGGACGTGTGTACAGTTAAGGCAACGATCAACATATCATATGGCGATGCGAGGAAGAGGATTAAGAAGATTCACGAGACTCCAAAGCTCAATGCGCTTTACACTATGGCAACGAAATGCAAGCGTACCATGTGTGCTGTTGTCATGCAAACCCAACGTCTCACTCAAACGAAGCCTGTATCTGAACCTCGTCCTGAACCACTACCAAAGCCCTGAAAATCCACCCACTCCCAAAACACAAAGTACTGAAACCTCAGGTAACACCTACTCTAAAGCCGCTTCCTCCGCCCGTCCTAAAAAGCTGTATAAAGGACAAAAATAAATCTACCAAACAAACGAAAGAAACTTTGTCACACGTTGTTGTTCCGGCGGCGCTGGCGACGGTGAGCCCGGCTACCAGGTCTTCGATGGAGCCACTGGAAGCCATGGACGACAAGGTCAACCCTACCAGGGGCAGATCCCGCTCACCTTTAAGAACTTTGTTCAAATTAATAAACAAAAACGACCCCAGAAAGTGAGTGGCCTAATAGCTTGTAAATCAACTAACTCATAATTATTCATTGATAATGTAATGGTTTTCTGATATAAGTAAAGACAATTATCACTGTTGCTTCCACTGCATGTGTCGTCCATTATCAAAGCCATGATTTCCGGGCAGTGGCACCTTTTCTGAATAATGGCTTTACATTTCCAAACTTCCAACTTTATGGAACTTTTTCCATATAAAGTGAAATACTGAAAAAAGCAGTCGAGGGCTTAACTATTTCATTTATCGCCACTTTCATTGTCTGTGGGTAATTCTCGTCTGGCACTGACGTTAATTGACTTTCATACCATCAAAGTGAGACGATATATCTTCAGTGGTTTCCTCTCATGGTAATGTGACTAGATCTGCAGATATGAGTTGTGTCTTCATTCGTAAATACAAGAAAAAACAAAACACTTAAGATCGTTGCCATGGCTTCGTTGTCTTGAACAAGTCAGACATGATTATTGGACCAGTTGACTGGACAATGACTCCCTTACTTCTAACATTAGATTCCTCTAGGTTATTTTTTCGCCATTTTCAGGAGCCTGCGCCTCATATTAGCATTTACTTAGACGTTTAAGTTTCATAGTTTTTCTACGTAGATTTATATAATCTACTGTATGATGGTGGTTATTGGTCTCTTGGAATTTCTTATGTTCCGCTTCCCTAGAAAATGACTCTCTCTCTCTCTCTCTCTCTCTCTCTCTCTCTCTCTCTCTCTCTCTCTCTCTCTCTCTCTGAGTTGCCCACTTGTGGTCCAGGGAAGTAACATGGGTAGAATCATTCATGAACCTACAGCACATCTGTTTCTCCAGGTCGGCCTCGTCTGGTTGCGTTATAGAGGCGTTATTCATGAAGCGGCGCCTCAGGTGGATCTCTCGGGAACGGCCATCTGCTTGTGGTCAAGGGAGCCGACGTGAAGGGCATTATCATATGTGGATTTCCTCTCAGTTTTTTTCTCATTATTGAAGGACACGGAGAACAGGTGTGTCTCCCATATTTACATAACCCGTAAATGTCAGTGATATCAGATGAAGGTAAGCTAGAACCATTATTGTTATTCTAATTCATGTTCCATCTTCAAAAGATAATCTATATAACTCCTTGAAAAGTTGTATAGCTTCCTTCTGTGTTCAGTGTATAGTAGTCTGTTCATATAAGAGAATCTTTAACTGAAAATCTTCTCTAGAATGTCATAGGCCACCTGGATTGGAGTATTCTCTGTTACCAAACCTAAGAGCCAATTGCCATAACCAGTCTCCTAATCCAGTTAACATACGGAACGAAATTAACTGTCCTTACGTAAGTTTACCTAATTGATATCAAGTGTAGGTGTACCGGGGTGCGGATATATGACCAACATCAGTCTAAACAAATTTCAATCTTGGCACAGTGAAGGTGTATTTGCACAATGCCTAGAAAGTGCACTAGATTCTTTTATATATATTTATTTAATTAACCAGTGAATACACCTTCCCTGACCTCTGTCGCGAGTGGACGTGTTTCTCCTGAGCTGCTAGTTCACCTTTGTGATACGAAGATTAGCGGCCAGTGCACAGTGCAGCTGTCCTGGCTGTACCAGGGAGTTCACCCAGGACTTGCTCATTATGGAAGAAGGTAACTTCGTTCTTGTTTGTTCTACGAGTTTGTTAAAAAAACTGCATTTAGATATTAGAAGAACAGTGAGGCATTAGAGAAACTAGGTTAGGATGAATCAGTGGGAAGGTGATGCGGGCCAAGTTACTGTAAAAATAGTTGATGTACAGGAGCGTGAATCATGGGTGATAAATATGATGGAGAAGACAGACTGGTTGCTGTGGAGAGGATATTAGTCGATGAATATAATTTTCAGCCCGCTAGGAAGACTTTTCGACCAGCAGACGTTCATGAAAGGAAGACACCGACTAAGAATAGGTTTAGTTTACTGAAGGCTGAAGTACAGGATGATCCAAGCATCACTATAGTTGGGCATTGCTTTGTTAGGGATCAGGACCAGGAGCTCAGTGTTAACATGAAGAGGAGCAATGTGTATTGTACGATATCCTGGGGAGGTTTGGTGACTGCCTCAAGCACTCCCGACGACTATACGTTTGTTTTCCGGTTTGGGACAAACAATAAAGTCAATGGGAAATCAGAGGATATTTTAGCTAAGTACAGATATCCCAGATATGACGTACATTCCTATACCTTGGACTTATTTTGTGTAGATTTATAGGATCACTATAACCGAGATAGAAGTCTCTTTACCAAGGATAGACTCCACATGAAGAGAATAGGGAAAGCCCGTCTTAGCAGAGTGTTAGAACATGGGAAAGCCGAAAGTGGGAATCAGGATAATAGGAAACATGGCAGGATAAGTGAACTAGAATGATTTGGAACACGACGGAATAGATCACCTTGTGGTCACTTGTCAGTTAGCCGAGGTCTTTATACAGTTAGCGGCTGGGAACGGGCTGGTGGGGGTACAAGACGGGATGTCTCAGCTGATGCCGCTGTCTAGGAACGAGACGGTCGGGGGAAAGTAGAACAAAGCAACCTGAGATCAGTTCCCAGGTTGAAGCAGAGAGCATGGCAGGTAGTGACCAGGATGCGACATCTGATGTCCAGGTTACGGACTATGTTCACGTAAGCGGGCTCCCCCACTGCCACTTCTGCACATATACGTACAAAACAACGAAAAAAGTTTCAGTCATGTAACTGAATATTTTCTATTAAAGCACAGGGTATGTATAAAAAGAATCGGAGTAAATGGCAACTATTTTGGAAGAAAATTATGATATAATTGGTATTTCGGAATCTTGGATAGATATTAGAAATAGATATTGCCTCGCCCAATACGTCATTTCTGAGTTCACTGTGATTAACAGTGACAGAGGAAATAAAGTAAGCGGTGCTTTTTTGCTCTTTTTTAAAGCTTATCTAAATCCTGCGCTGAAAGATGTTGCTGTTGATCAAATCGACTTCATGTTTGTAGAAATCATAGACTCGTTTGAAAAAAAGGTTATAGTAGGAATAGTTTATAGGCCCTAGAACAAGATACCAGAGGTAAACGAAGTGCTATATGATCAGGTAGCGGAATTTAGCAATGAAAGTGATTTCATCATAGCAGGAGATCTTAACATACCATCATCTATGTGGAGGGAATTCCTCTCCAGTAGCTCAGGGCGTGCGTGGGCTTTATCAAACTTTGCTTGATAGTGTCGTAACACAGCTGGAAGATAAACCTACGCATATCGAGAATATATGAATATAGAAATAGAAGACTGTGGTTGAGGGAACTGAAGAGGGTGTGCTAAAATTGAGAATGAGTGAGGAGAGGCTGACAAAGACGATATATTTATCAAAAGTGTAGGGGATATAGAGAAAGGGAAGAGTAAACTGGAAGAGGAAGGATAGAGTCAAAAAGATCTTAAGTGCTCAGGACCTGAACATGCAGGAGGGTGAATACCTTGCGCGGGGAAAAGTGCATTGCAGTGATATAGCAAACAAGGAGTGACGTGCTGTTAATGAATACGACCAGAACATATGAAGCAGCCGTGGAAACCATGAAAAGGTCTGTGGGGTCTGGTTGTGGCTATTGGGTGTAGTTTCGGTTCATTAAATATGAGAGTTAGAGAATAGATGTAACTAAATGAGGCCATTTCTTCGCCTGTCCTTGGTGCTACTCCGCTAACACTGAACACTGTGTTCAGTTTCATGTCTAGGAAGGCGAGAGCTGTTCTGTATTAAAGGCAGCTATCACGATCCCTTTTTCATCATCTCCTTCAGCTAACCTGCATGAAAAGATGCCATCTCCCACTTTCGTCATTCCAGCGCCTTCCTTAAATCCATTTCCTATTTTTTTTCAAACTCTACGAATTCGGATGAGATGACTATAAAGCAAGTTGTGTCCTAAGTTACTTTGCGTATATGATTTAATCATATATGTGTGTATATCTCAAGTTATTATGATCTTTTCCGGACTATGATTAGCTAACTAACTCATTTCAAAAGATTTTCTGACAACAGATTAGACAAGACGTCTGTTCCTGAGAGCATCTTACTGTTTGAATCCTGTTGTTTAATTTCTCCCAAGTGCAATACCCTGGACTGTTTTTACATTTATCCATTACTATTGTTTTTCTTCGTTTGCAATTTATAGGCCATTTGTCTCATTATTTATTTAAGTTATCAAGTCCCTTAACAAGTAATGTAACTCCCCGATGTTACATAATGTCTTCATGAGCTTGGATGTATTAATTCAAATGTCATTATTCGATGATATTCTATCTCTTAGAGCAACCTAGACCAAAATCAACAAAACACCAGCACTGAATCCCCTTTACCTCATCCAGTAGAACTCCTTCATTTTCGTAAAGACTTCCCAAAATGTATGTCCACTGCTCCCTCTTATTCCATTTTGATCGCTTACTCTCAGTTCCTGCCTTATATTCCATTTTCTCACTCAACATCTTATGAGGGATAATCTCACACAATCTTGAGGATATACAAAGCATCAATTCGTTTGTTACTTTTGTGTCAATCGTCATCACTATGTAGCTCCAGGACCCCTGTGATGCGGTCCCAATAGCTTCAAGACTGCACTCTAAGCTGGAGCAGGGACATGTTGGACTTCTTTGGAGTGAGAAGGCCCTCGACGAGACGAAGTCTCTCCATCCATCGACGATGTTACATCGTCATCGGTGGTGACGTCTGACAGGAGGTGTAACCCATTGCAGCGGAGTCCGGTAACACCGTTACATATCAGTCATCCTGAGGCCTAACCATCAGTGAAATTTGATTATTTTGTTGAAAATCCATATTGATTATCACTAAATTGTTCATAACAGCAAGTGACACTATGCTGAGCTCTGTGTGGCAACACTGGGTTGTAGTCTACATTGGTTATCTGTCATCTTGTTTGAATACGTATAGATACTGTGTCTTTTACACAACATCACTAGCAACTTTCCTTCTGGTGATTCTCAAACAGCCTTGTTTACTTATCCTACACACTCGCTCCAATCGTTTGACGAAATAACATTCATTCCACCAGAATTCTTTTAACCAAACTCTTCTATAATTTTTTCTCTTTCTGTGCCTTCATCTGATGCTTATATCCTTCTGTTGATCTTATCCGTCTCGCAGTGATTCGAATGCAGTGTATGCTCCATTTTCTTTGGCCACTTAGAAGTATTTTGCTGGGGCATCCTAGATAACCAGAATGATGCCCCCTCTAGTTCTGCCGTGGGCGACCGTGAGCACTCAGAACAAGAATCACTCGTTGAGGCTGGGTTGGCCAGCAGCAGCAGGGCTACATATAGACCGCAGTTGTGAGTGAGACGGTCTCCAACAACCAGGATTAAGTTGTCTTGTTTGGGACTTGCCAGACTGTTGTCCCCATGTTTATATAGCATGTATCCTTCTTTCCCTTTGGGTTTAGGTTAATCTAAGATGTGGCTTGGAGAGTTTTCTGTCGTGTGGGATCGCTGATATCACTTCCTGTGACGAGCGTGGCTTCCAGGACCCCGAGTAGATGTCCAGTTTTGGATAAGGCGGCCACTAGCAGTGGAAGCACAAAATATGGCAGGAGTGGCCGACAATATCCTGGGTGAACTTATCTATAATCTTGGCCGAGGTTACCACCAGCAACTGAGGCTTATGGTAGTGGTTACCACCAGCAACTGAGGGTTGTGGTAGTGGTTACCACCAGCAACTGAGGGTTGTGGTAGTGGTTACCACCAGCAACTGAGGCTTATGGTAGTGGTTACCACCAGCAACTGAGGCTTATGGTAGTGGTTACCACAAGCAACTGAGGCTTATGGTAGTGGTTACCACCAGCAACTGAGGGTTGTGGTAGTGGTTACCACCAGCAACTGAGGCTTATGGTAGTGGTTACCACCAGCAACTGAGGCTTATGGTAGTGGTTACCACAAGCAACTGAGGCTTATGGTAGTGGTTACCACAAGCAACTGAGGGTTGTGGTAGTGGTTACCACCAGCAACTGAGGGTTGTGGTAGTGGTTACCACCAGCAACTGAGGGTTGTGGTAGTGGTTACCACAAGCAACTGAGGCTTATGGTAGTGGTTACCACAAGCAACTGAGGCTTATGGTAGTGGTTACCACCAGCAACTGAGGGTTGTGGTAGTGGTTACCACAAGCAACTGAGGCTTATGGTAGTGGTTATCACCAGCAACTGAGGGTTGTGGTAGTGGTTACCACCAGCAACTGAGGATTGTGGTAGTGGTTACCATCAGCAATTGAGGGTTGTGGTAGTGGTTACCACCAGCAACCGAGGCTTATGGTAGTTGTTACCACCAGCAACTGAGGCTTATGATAGTGTTTGTCGTGGTAGTGGTAAACGCGAGCAACTGAGGGTTGTGGTAGTAGCTAACGCTAGCAACTGAAGGTTGTGGTGGTGGTTACCACCAGCAACTGAAGGTTGTGGTGGTGGTTACCACCAGCAACTGAAGGTTGTGGTAGTGGTTACCACCATAGCTCCATGCACTTACTTCATCAGTGGGAAGGGTTTGGGTGAACATATTTACGAGGTCAGTACTTTGATCTCGGGAGTGAATATCCAGTGAACATCTCTCGTGTATAAGAAGGATTTTTTGTGGTGAACGTCCACAAGTCGGAGCAATTTTCATGAAGCAGAGAGTTACATCGTTTTGTTCGCCAGCCGCCTACATGAGAAGGATCCTCTGAAGACTTTGTGATTGAATTAGCTGTGAAAGCCTGAAAACATAGCATTCTGGAAAGGGGGAAGGTAAAGAAATATCGAGATGGATAATTCCCCTCAAGGTTAACAACTAACCAAGGTGCTTTAGGATACACCTTGGAAAGAAGTTACACTGTGTATAATGAAAAAAAAAAGAGGTCTTATCTTTAAAAGAAATATGAAATTCCTAGATTATATTTGATATCGTTAAAGAACAAATTCAAGAGAAAGGTCAAACGATGTCTATAATGAAGCAGGTGAAAATCAAAGTTTATCATGACTTTTCCCACAAAACCATTTACAATACTGATGGTTCAGCGAACATCTGTTTCCAGGTTAAGGTAATAAAAGTCTGAACTTTAATCAAGGTGTGGGAAGTACTGTTCCTCCCAGCAGAGTACATTAGATTTGTGGAATAAACATTACTTTCCATGGAGGAGGGGAGATTGCGGCACCTAATCAAGGATAACAGGATGAGGTCGGAAACCTGCCCAACGGGAGGATAAAGTGGACTGCCGGGCGAGACGAGACGAGGGAGATTCTTACGTTTTCTGTTGTCGAGGAAGAACCAAGAATGTCGGGGATGGAACGGCATCTTATCTGTTACCACAATATAGATGACGGCTGGAGACTTATCCGTACTGGTACAAGTCATCAAGAACAACCTGGTGAACAAGTGTGAGATATCATAAACCATAAGTTGCTCCGGTGAACACGTGAAGTGTCAGTACGTTGAAGGTTCTTTGGCATAGAGTTAAGAGGTCATGACTTCAACCTTTACTTGGCTAAGATATAAGAAACGTTTGATGTCAAGGTTAGCAGGTATTTGGTGGTGGATGATAACGTTATCAAACAATCAGATGTGAAACATATGCAGTACTTCTCCGTACCTGGTGTGGGACACGACCAGATAAGTTCATGTCTGTATAGGTGTGAACTGCTGAACACAGAGCTGGACTGTTCTCTGTGAAAGTTTGACGTTATCGTAGATAACAGGGACTTAAAATGTTCAAGAATTGCTATGCAAAGGCATATGACATCATAGATTTTAAGAATTTGAGTGAAAATGAGTCTTTGTGAGGGGAACAAAGAACGTATTTCAAACTCTACCTAGAAATAATCAATATTTTGATGAGTATTTCTTTCTTTTAATGAAGGGTCAGACATTTATCTAGATATAACTGTGACGGACGAAAATCTACATAGAGCTAAACAAAACTAAGAATACCAACACCGAATGGAGAGAAGGGATCCTGTTGTAAGCTGAGCGAGGATAAGAGAGGGTCAGTAGAGGGTTTCACGACAAGTCTGTGGTAATAAAGGGACACTTCAGTGAAGGCAGCTGGGTATCTGAAGCTCAGGTATGTCTATGTAAGATAAGCAAGCAGCCAGAGTGATGCATTTTTCCCCACATATACTAATCTTGGTATACCAGAAGCGGATCTGAGTATGAAATGCTTCTTAGTTACGACCAGAATATGAGTATCTTTACACAGTTCTTGTAACCAGCCAATTGGTACCCAACAACTCTGCAGCAATCACTTCATGTACAGTTCCACATCTCAATGTGACCAAGTTTGATTATTCATAAGTGCTTTATAAGTGAACACACACACACACACACACTCACACACACACACACACACACACTCACACACACACACACACACACACACAGACACACACACAGACACACACACACACAGACACACACACACACACACACACACACACACATATATATATATATATATATATATATATATATATATATATATATATATACAAATATATATTTCTTTCATACTACTCGCTATCTCCCGCATTAGCAAGGTAGCGCCAATAACAGAGGGCTGGGCTTTTGAGGGAATACCCTCAACTGGCCCCCTTGTCTGTTCCTTCTTTTGGGAAAAAATAAAAAATTAAGAGGGGAGGATTTCCATCCCCCCGCTCCCTCCCTTTTAGTCGCCTTCTACGACACGCAGGGAAAACGTGGGAAGTATTCTTCTCCCCTATCCCCAGGGATAATACATATATATATATATATATATATATATATATATATATATATATATATATATATATATATATATATATATATATATATATATATATATATACATATATATATATATATATATATATTTTTTTTTTTTTTTTTTTTTTTTTTTTTTTATACTTTGTCGCTGTCTCCCGCGTTTGCGAGGTAGCGCAAGGAAACAGACGAAAGAAATGGCCCAACCCCCCCCCATACACATGTACATACACACGTCCACACACGCAAATATACATTCCTACACAGCTTTCCTTGGTTTACCCCGGACGCTTCACATGCCTTGATTCAATCCACTGACAGCACGTCAACCCCTGTATACCACATCGCTCCAATTCCCTCTATTCCTTGCCCTCCTTTCACCCTCCTGCATGTTCAGGCCCCGATCACACAAAATCCTTTTCACTCCATCTTTCCACCTCCAATTTGGTCTCCCTCTTCTCCTCGTTCCCTCCACCTCCGACACATATATCCTCTTGGTCAATCTTTCCTCACTCATTCTCTCCATGTGCCCAAACCATTTCAAAACACCCTCTTCTGCTCTCTCAACCACGCTCTTTTTATTTCCACACATCTCTCTTACCCTTACGTTACTTACTCGATCAAACCACCTCACACCACACATTGTCCTCAAACATCTCATTTCCAGCACATCCATCCTCCTGCGCACAACTCTATCCATAGCCCACGCCTCGCAACCATACAACATTGTTGGAACTACTATTCCTTCAAACATACCCATTTTTGCTTTCCGGGATAATGTTCTCGACTTCCACACATTTTTCAAGGCTCCCAAAATTTTAGCCCCCTCCCCCACCCTATGATCCACTTCCGCTTCCATGGTTCCATCCGCTGACAGATCCACTCCCAGATATCTAAAACACTTCACTTCCTCCAGTTTTTCTCCATTCAAACTCACCTCCCAATTGACTTGACCCTCAACCCTACTGTACCTAATAACCTTGCTCTTATTCACATTTACTCTTAACTTTCTTCTTCCACACACTTTACCAAACTCCGTCACCAGCTTCTGCAGTTTCTCACATGAATCCGCCACCAGCGCTGTATCATCAGCGAACAACAACTGACTCACTTCCCAAGCTCTCTCATCCCCAACAGACTTCATACTTGCCCCTCTTTCCAGGACTCTTGCATTTACCTCCCTAACAACCCCATCCATAAAGAAATTAAACAACCATGGAGACATCACACACCCCTGCCGCAAACCTACATTCACTGAGAACCAATCACTTTCCTCTCTTCCTACACGTACACATGCCTTACATCCTCGATAAAAACTTTTCACTGCTTCTAACAACTTGCCTCCCACACCATATATTCTTAATACCTTCCACAGAGCATCTCTATCAACTCTATCATATGCCTTCTCCAGATCCATAAATGCTACATACAAATCCATTTGCTTTTCTAAGTATTTCTCACATACATTCTTCAAAGCAAACACCTTATCCACACATCCTCTACCACTTCTGAAACCACACTGCTCTTCCCCAATCTGATGCTCTGTACATGCCTTCACCCTCTCAATCAATACCCTCCCATATAATTTACCAGGAATACTCAACAAACTTATACCTCTGTAATTTGAGCACTCACTCTTATCCCCTTTGCCTTTGTACAATGGCACTATGCACGCATTCCGCCAATCCTCAGGCACCTCACCATGAGTCATACATACATTAAATAACCTTACCAACCAGTCAACAATACAGTCACCCCCTTTTGTAATAAATTCCACTGCAATACCATCCAAACCTGCTGCCTTGCCGGTTTGTGTGAATAAATTGTACATTTCCTTTACCATAGCCAGAGGTTGAACCATTATGTGACGTTCATTTTTTCATTCATTTCAAGCTAAAAGTTTGTTTTCTAAATTGTTTCTTACATTTTTCATATGTATATATATGTATGTGTGTGTGTGTGTGTGTGTGTGTGCGTGTGTGTGTGTGTGTGTGTGTGTGTGTGTGTGTGTGTGTGTATATATATGTATATTATCCCTGGGGATAGGGATGAAAGAATACTTCCCACGTATTCCTCGCGTGTCGTAGAAAGCGACTAGAGGGGACGGGAGCGGGGGGCCGGAAATCCTCCCCTCCTTGTATTAACTTTCTAAAATGGGGAAATAAATATATATATATATATATATATATATATATATATATATATATATATATATATATATATATATATATATATATATATATATATATATATATATATGTATATATATATATATATATATATATATATATATATATATATATATATATATATATATATATATATATATATATATATATATATATATGTATATATATATATATATATATATATATATATATATATATATATATATATATATATATATATATATATATATATATATATATATATATATATATATATATATATATATATACATATATATATATATATATATATATATATATATATATATATATATATATATATATATATATATATATATATATATATATATATGGGAGGATATTGATTGAGAGGGTGAAGGCATGTACAGAGCATCAGATTGGGGAAGAGCAGTGTGGTTTCAGAAGTGGTAGAGGATGTGTGGATCAGGTGTTTGCTTTGAAGAATGTATGTGAGAAATACTTAGAAAAGCAAATGGATTTGTATGTAGCATTTATGGATCTGGAGAAGGCATATGATGGAGTTGATAGAGATGCTCTGTGGAAGGTATTAAGAATATATGGTGTGGGAGGAAAGTTGTTAGAAGCAGTGAAAAGTTTTTATCGAGGATGTAAGGCATGTGTACGTGTAGGAAGAGAGGAAAGTGATTGGTTCTCAGTGAATGTAGGTTTGCGGCAGGGGTGTGTGATGTCTCCATGGTTGTTTAATTTCTTTATGGATGGGGTTGTTAGGGAGGTAAATGCAAGAGTTTTGGAAAGAGGGGCAAGTATGAAGTCTGTTGGGGATGAGAGAGCTTGGGAAGTGAGTCAGTTGTTGTTCGCTGATGATACAGCGCTGGTGGCTGATTCATGTGAGAAACTGCAGAAGCTGGTGACTGAGTTTGGAAAAGTGTGTGGAAGAAGAAAGTTAAGAGTAAATGTGAATAAGAGCAAGGTTATTAGGTACAGTAGGGTTGAGGGTCAAGTCAATTGGGAGGTGAGTTTGAATGGAGAAAAACTGGAGGAAGTGAAGTGTTTTAGATATCTGGGAGTGGATCTGGCAGCGGATGGAACCATGGAAGCGGAAGTGGATCATAGGGTGGGGGAGGGGGCGAAAATCCTGGGGGCCTTGAAGAATATGTGGAAGTCAAGAACATTATCTCGGAAAGCAAAAATGGGTATGTTTGAAGGAATAGTGGTTCCAACAATGTTGTATGGTTGCGAGGCGTGGGCTATGGATAGAGTTGTGCGCAGGAGGATGGATGTGCTGGAAATGAGATGTTTGAGGACAATGTGTGGTGTGAGGTGGTTTGATCGAGTGAGTAATGTAAGGGTAAGAGAGATGTGTGGAAATAAAAAGAGCGTGGTTGAGAGAGCAGAAGAGGGTGTTTTGAAGTGGTTTGGGCACATGGAGAGGATGAGTGAGGAAAGATTGACCAAGAGGATATATGTGTCGGAGGTGGAGGGAACAAGGAGAAGAGGGAGACCAAATTGGAGGTGGAAAGATGGAGTGAAAAAGATTTTGTGTGATCGGGGCCTGAACATGCAGGAGGGTGAAAGGAGGGCAAGGAATAGAGTGAATTGGAGCGATGTAGTATATCGGGGTTGACGTGCTGTCAGTGGATTGAATCAATGCATGTGAAGCGTCTGGGGTAAACCATGGAAAGCTGTGTAGGTATGTATATTTGCTTGTGTGGACGTATGTATATGCATGTGTATGGGGGGGGGGCCATTTCTTTCGTCTGTTTCCTTGCGCTACCTCGCAAACGCGGGAGACAGCGACAAAGTATAATAAAGAAAAAAAAAAAAAAATATATATATATATATATATATATATATATATATATATATATATATATATATATATATATATATATATATATATTTTTTCTTTTTTTTTTCAAACTATTAGCCATTTCCCGCGTTAGCAAGGTACCGTTAAGAACAGAGGACTGGGCCTCTGAGGGAATATCCTCACCTGGCCCCCTTCTCTGTTCCTTCTTTTGGAAAATAAAAAAAAAACAAGAGGGGAGGATTTCCAGCCCCCCCGCTCCCTCCCCTTTTAGTCGTCTTTCACGACACGCAGGGAATACGTGGGAAGTATTCATT
>NC_092243.1:28550791-28568291 GCF_036320965.1 Panulirus ornatus | reverse complement strand
AAAAGTTTTTATCGAGGATGTAAGGCATGTGTACGTGTAGGAAGAGAGGAAAGTGATTGGTTCTCAGTGAATGTAGGTTTGCGGCAGGGGTGTGTGATGTCTCCATGGTTGTTTAATTTGTTTATGGATGAGGTTGTAAGGGAGGTAAATGCAAGAGTCCTGGAAAGAGGGGCAAGTATGAAGTCTGTTGGGGATGAGAGAGCTTGGGAAGTGAGTCAGTTGTTGTTCGCTGATGATACAGCGCTGGTGGCTGATTCATGTGAGAAACTGCAGAAGCTGGTGACTGAGTTTGGTAAAGTGTGTGGAAGAAGAAAGTTGAGAGTAAATGTGAATAAGAGCAAGGTTATTAGGTACAGTAGGGGTGAGGGTCAAGTCAATTGGGAGGTGAGTTTGAATGGAGAAAAACTGGAGGAAGTGAAGTGTTTTAGATATCTGGGAGTGGATCTGTCAGCGGATGGAACCATGGAAGCGGAAGTGGATCATAGGGTGGGGGAGGGGGCGAAAATTTTGGGAGCCTTGAAAAATGTGTGGAAGTCGAGAACATTATCTCGGAAAGCAAAAATGGGTATGTTTGAGGGAATAGTGGTTCCAACAATGTTGTATGGTTGCGAGGCGTGGGCTATGGATAGAGATGTGCGCAGGAGGATGGATGTGCTGGAAATGAGATGTTTGAGGACAATGTGTGGTGTGAGGTGGTTTGATCGAGTAAGTAACGTAAGGGTAAGAGAGATGTGTGGAAATAAAATGAGCGTGGTTGAGAGAGCAGAAGAGGGTGTTTTGAAATGGTTTGGGCACATGGAGAGAATGAGTGAGGAGAGATTGACCAAGAGGATATATGTGTCGGAGGTGGAGGGAACGAGGAGAAGAGGGAGACCAAATTGGAGGTGGAAAGATGGAGTGAAAAAGATTTTGTGTGATCGGGGCCTGAACATGCAGGAGGGTGAAAGGAGGGCAAGAAATAGAGTGAATTGGAGTCATGTGGTATACAGGGGTTGACGTGCTGTCAGTGGATTGAAGCAAGGCATGTGAAGCGTCTGGGGTAAACCATGGAAAGCTGTGTAGGTATGTATATTTGCGTGTGTGGACGTGTGTATGTACATGTGTATGGGGGGGGGGGGGGGTTGGGCCATTTCTTTCGTCTGTTTCCTTGCGCTACCTCGCAAACGCGGGAGACAGCGACAAAGTATAAAAAAAAAAAAAAAAAAAAAATATATATATATATATATATATATATATATATATATATATATATATATATATATATATATATATATATATATATATATATATATATATATTTCCACGATTTTTGCAGGGAAAAAATGCATTTGAGTGGGAGATGTATAAAAGAAAGAGACAGAAGGTCAAGAGAAAGGTGCAAAAGGTGAAAAAAAGGGCAAATGAGAGTTGGGGTGAGAGAGTATCATTAAATTTTAGGGAGAATAAAAAGATGTTCTGGAAGGAGGTAAATAAAGTGCGTAAGACAAGGGAGCAAATGGGAACTTCAGTGAAGGGCGCAAATGGGGAGGTGATAACAAGTAGTGGTGATGTGAGAAGGAGATGGAGTGAGTATTTTGAAGGCTTGTTGAATGTGTTTGATGATAGAGTGGCAGATATAGGGTGTTTTGGTCGAGGTGGTGTGCAAAGTGAGAGGGTTAGGGAAAATGATTTGGTAAACAGAGAAGAGGTAGTGAAAGCTTTGCGGAAGATGAAAGCCGGCAAGGCAGCAGGTTTGGATGGTATTGCAGTGGAATTTATTAAAAAAGGGGGTGACTGTATTGTTGACTGGTTGGTAAGGTTATGTAATGTATGTATGACTCATGGTGAGGTGCCTGAGGATTGGCGGAATGCGTGCATAGTGCCATTGTACAAAGGCAAAGGGGATAAGAGTGAGTGCTCAAATTACAGAGGTATAAGTGTGTTAAGTATTCCTGGTAAATTATATGGGAGGGTATTGATTGAGAGGGTGAAGGCATGTACAGAGCATCAGATTGGGGAAAAGCAGTGTGGTTTCAGAAGTGGTAGAGGATGTGTGGATCAGGTGTTTGCTTTGAAGAGTGTATGTGAGAAATACTTAGAAAAACAAATGGATTTGTATGTAGCATTTATGGATCTGGAGAAGGCATATGATAGAGTTGATAGAGATGCTCTGTGGAAGGTATTAAGAATATATGGTGTGGGAGGAAAGTTGTTAGAAGCAGTGAAAAGTTTTTATCGAGGATGTAAGGCATGTGTACGTGTAGGAAGAGAGGAAAGTGATTGGTTCTCAGTGAATGTAGGTTTGCGGCAGGGGTGTGTGATGTCTCCATGGTTGTTTAATTTGTTTATGGATGGGGTTGTTAGGGAGGTAAATGCAAGAGTTTTGGAAAGAGGGGCAAGTATGAAGTCTGTTGGGGATGAGGGAGCTTGGGAAGTGAGTCAGTTGTTGTTCGCTGATGATACAGCGCTGGTGGCTGATTCATGTGAGAAACTGCAGAAGCTGGTGACTGAGTTTGGTAAAGTGTGTGGAAGAAGAAAGTTAAGAGTAAATGTGAATAAGAGCAAGGTTATTAGGTACAGTAGGGTTGAGGGTCAAGTCAATTGGGAGGTGAGTTTGAATGAAGAAAAACTGGAGGAAGTGAAGTGTTTTAGATATCTGGGAGTGGATCTGTCAGCGGATGGAACCATGGAAGCGGAAGTGGGTCATAGGTTGGGGGAGGGGGCGAAACTTCTGGGGGCCTTGAAGAATGTGTGGAAGTCGAGAACATTATCTCGGAAAGCAAAAATGGGTATGTTTGAAGGAATAGTGGTTCCAACAATGTTGTATGGTTGCGAGGCGTGGGCTATGGATAGAGTTGTGCGCAGGAGGATGGATGTGCTGGAAATGAGATGTTTGAGGACAATGTGTGGTGTGAGGTGGTTTGATCGAGTGAGTAACGTAAGGGTAAGAGAGATGTGTGGAAATAAAAAGAGCGTGGCTGAGAGAGCAGAAGAGGGTGTTTTGAAGTGGTTTGGGCACATGGAGAGAATGAGTGAGGAAAGATTGACCAAGAGAATATATGTGTCGGAGGTGGAGGGAACGAGGAGAAGAGGGAGACCAAATTGGAGGTGGAAAGATGGAGTGAAAAAGATTTTGTGTGATCGGGGCCTGAACATGCAGGAGGGTGTAAGGAGGGCAAGGAATAGAGTGAATTGGAGCGATGTGGTATACAGGGGTTGACGTGCTGTCAGTGGAGTGAATCAAGGCATGTGAGGCGTCTGGGGTGGACCATGGAAAGCTGTGTAGGTATGTATACACGTGTGTGGACATGTGTATGTACATGTGTATGGGGGGGGGGGGTTGGGCCATTTCTTTCGTCTGTTTCCTTGCGCTACCTCGCAGACGCGGGAGACAGCGACAAAGTATAAAAAAAAAAAAAAAAAAAAAAAAAATATATATATATATATATATATATATATATATATATATATATATATATATGCATATATATATATATATATATATAATATATATATATATATATATATATATATATATATATATATATATATATATATATATATATATATATATATATATATATATATATATATATATATATATATATATATATATATATATATATATATATATATATATATATATATATATATATATATATATATATATATATATATATATATATATATATATGCATATATATATATATATATATATATATATATATATTTCTTTTTCTTTTTCTTTCTTTCATACTATTCGCCATTTCCCGCGTTAGCAAGGTAGCGTTAAGAACAGAGGACTGGGCCTCTGAGGGAACATCCTCACCTGGCCTCGTTCTCTGTTCCTTCTTTTGGAAAAAAAAAAAAAAAAAAAAAAAAAAAAAAAAAAAATATATATATATATATATATATATATATATATATATATATATATATATATATATATATATATATATATATATATATATATATATATATATATATATATATATATATATATATATATATATATATATATATGAATATATATATATATATATATATATATATATATATATATATATATATATATATATATATATATATATATATATATATATATATATATATATATATATATATATATATATATATATATATATATATATATATATATATATATATATATGTATATATATATATATATATATATATATATATATATATATATATATATATATTCATATATATATATATATATATATATATATATATATATATATATATATATATATATATATATATATATATATATATATATATATATATATATATATATATATATATATATATATATATATATATATATATATATATATATATATATATATATGTATATATATTGTTACGAAGACTTGTGTCTTTGTATCTATTTCTTATCAGGGCGAGGAGTGATGCTTGACGCTGGCTCGGAGTTTCTGTCCACCCAGCATTTTACGAGAGTGTAACTACGCCGAGAGTCTGGGACCCTCCAACCGATGAGAATTTCTCCTATATTTCTATAGCCAATCGAAATGTAAGGTTTATAGCAGCAAGGGTGAACGCTTGTCTTCTTGTACCCACAACACCCGCTGAGACTCGATTCCTCTTTCTCCAGCCCAGCGAGGTGGGTGGTGTCCCCTGCTGTAAGCCTGTAAACCTATAAGCCTGTAAGCCTGTAAGCCCTGCTGTGCTATAAGCCGTTACTCCTATAAGCCAGTTACCTGAGTGCTGTGTTATAAGCCCGTTACCCGAGTGTTGTGCTATGAGTGTTCACTGTGTTACATCAGATTTAGCTAAGTGTTTACTGTGTTACATCAGGTTTAGATAAGTGTAACGATGAAGTTCATTGTGTCACTTCAAGCGTAACTAAGTGTCACAAGAAAGGGATCTCCTGGCTTGAAATCTTATCTGGAATATTGACTTATGTTCAGTGTTAACGTAATGTTTCATGCTTGATTTATGTACCAATCTTTGTACACTTGAATTCTTTCATTGTACGTAGACTTAATGTAATGTTGGTCTTTAATTCAATCCCATAACTTTACTATTGTGTTATCCCGTTGTGAAACAACAAATCTATAACGCCCTTGCAAGACAAGGGTCAGTGGTATTTGTAACAGATATGTTACTGGCGACCTAGCCTGAATAAGTATTGAGTTCGTAACAATATATATATATATATATATATATATATATATATATATATATATATATATATATATATATATATATATATATATACTTGGAAAGAGGAGCAAGTATGAAGTCTGTTGTGGATGAGAGAGCTTGGGAAGTGAGTCAGTTGTTGTTCGCTGATGATACAGCGCTGTTGGCTGATTTATATGAGAAACTGCAGAAGCTGGTGACTAAGTTTGGTAAAGTGTGTGAAAGAAGAAAGTTAAGAGTAAATGTGAATAAGAGCAAGGTTATTAGGTACAGTAGGGTTGAGGGTCAAGTCAATTGGGAGGTAAGTTTGAATGGAGAAAAACTGGAGGAAGTAAAGTGTTTTAGATATCTGGGAGTGGATCTGGCAGCGGATGGAACCATGGAAGCGGAAGTGAATCATAGGGTGGGGGAGGGGGCGAAAATCCTGGGAGCCTTGAAGAATGTGTGGAAGTCGAGAACATTATCTCGGAAAGCAAAAATGGGTATGTTTGAAGGAATAGTGGTTCCAACAATGTTGTATGGTTGCGAGGCGTGGGCTACGTATAGAGTTGTGCGCAGGAGGGTGGATGTGCTGGAAATGAGATGTTTGAGGACTCTGTGTGGTGTGAGGTGGTTTGATCGAGTAAGTAATGTAAGGGTGAGAGAGATGTGTGGAAATAAAAAGAGCGTGGTTGAAAGAGCAGAAGAGGGTGTTTTGAAATTGTTTGGGCACATGGAGAGAATGAGTGAGGAAAGATTGACCAAGAGGATATATGTGTCGGAGGTGGAGGGAACGAGGAGAGGTGGGAGACCAAATTGGAGGTGGAAAGATGGAGTGAAAAAGATTTTGTGTGATCGGGGCCTGAACATGCAGGAGGGTGAGAGGCGTGCAAGGAATAGAGTGAATTGGATCGATGTGGTATACCGGGGTTGACGTGCTGTCAGTTGATTGAATCAGGGCATGTGAAGCGTCTTGGGTAAACCATGGAAAGTTGTGTGGGGCCTGGATGTGAAAAGGGAGCTGTGGTTTCGGGCATTATTGCATGACAGCTAGAGACTGAGTGTGAACTAATTGGGCCTTTGTTGTCTTTTCCTGGTGCTACCTCGCACATATGAGGGGGAGGGGGATGGTATTCCATGTGTGGCGAGGTGGCGGTGCGAATGAATAAAGGCAGACAGTGTGAATTGTGTGCATGGGTATATATGTATGTGTCTGTTTGTGTATATATATGTGTACATTAAAATGTATAGGTATGTATATTTGCGTGTGTGGACGTGTATGTATATATTTTGTGTATAGGGGTGGGATTTGTATGTAGCATTTATGGATCTGGAGAAGGCATATGATAGAGTTGATAGAGATGCTCTGTGGAAGGTATTAAGAATATATGGTGTGGGAGGCAAGTTGTTAGAAGCAGTGAAAAGTTTTCATCGAGGATGTGAGGCATGTGTACGTGTAGGAAGAGAGGAAAGTGATTGGTTCTCAGTGAATGTAGGTTTGCGGCAGGGTTGTGTGATGTCTCCATGGTTGTTTAATGTGTTTATGGATGGGGTTGTTAGGGAGGTGAATGCAAGAGTTTTGGAAAGAGGGGCAAGTATGAAGTCTGTTGGGGATGAGAGGGCTTTGGAAGTGAGTCAGTTGTTGTTCGCTGATGATACAGCGTTGGTGGCTGATTCATGTGAGAAACTGCAGAAGCTGGTGACTGAGTTTTTTTAAAGTGTGTGAAAGAAGAAAGTTAAGAGTAAATGTGAATAAGAGCAAGGTAATTAGGCACAGTAGGGTTGAGGGTCAAGTCAATCGGGAGGTAAGTTTGAATGGAGAAAAACTGGAGGAAGTAAAGTGTTTTAGATATCTGGGAGTGGATCTGGCAGCGGATGGAACCATGGAAGCGGAAGTGGATCATAGGGTGGGGGAGGGGGCGAAAATCCTGGGAGCCTTGAAGAATGTGTGGAAGTCGAGAACATTATCTCGGAAAGCAAAAATGGGTATGTTTGAAGGAATAGTGGTTCCAACAATGTTGTATGGTTGCGAGGCGTGGGCTATGGATAGAGTTGTGTGCAGGAGGATGGATGTGCTGGAAATGAGATGTTTGAGGACAATGTGTGGTGTGAGGTGGTTTGATCGAGTAAGTAACGTAAGGGTAAGAGAGATGTGTGGAAATAAAAAGAGCGTGGTCGAGAGAGCATGAGTGAGGAAAGATTGACCAAGAGGATATATGTGTCGGAGGTGGAGGGAACGAGGAGAAGAGGGAGACCAAATTGGAGGTGGAAAGATGCAGTGAAAAAGATTTTGTGTGATCGGGGACTGAACATGCAGGAGGGTGAAAGGAGAGCAAGGAATAGAGTGAATTGGAGCGATGTGGTATACCGGGGTTGACGTCCTGTCAGTGGATTGAATCAAGGCATGTGAAGCGTCTGGGGTAAACCATGGAAAGCTGTGTAGGTATGTATATTGCGTGTGTGGACGTATGTATATACATGTGTATGGGGGTGGGTTGGGCCATTTCTTTCGTCTGTTTCCTTGCGCTACCTCGCAAACGCGGGAGACAGCGACAAAGCAAAAATATATATATATATATATATATATATATATATATATATATATATATATATATATATATATATATATATATATATTACTCACCTTTGCATTCAAATCACCCATCACTATAACCCGGTCTCGTGCATCAAAACCGCTAACACACTCATTTAGCTGCTCCCAAAACACTTGCCTCTCATGATCTTTCTTCTCATGCCCAGGTGCATATGCACCAATAATCACCCACCTCTCTCGATCAACTTTCAATTTTACCCATATTAATCGAGAATTTACTTTCTTACATTCTATCACATACTCCCACAACTCCTGTTTCAGGAGTATTGCTACTCCTTCCCTTGCTCTTGTCCTCTCACTAACCCCTGACTTCACTCCCCAGACATTTCCAAACCACTCTTCCCCTTTACCCTTGAGCTTCGTTTCACTCAGAGCCAAAACATCCAGGTTCCTTTCCTCAAAGATACTACCTATCTCTCCTTTTTTCACATCTTGGTTACATCCACACACATTTAGGCACCCCAGTTGGCAGTTGAGGGAATAATTGGTATGCATGGGGTGTTCAGTGTTGTAAATGGAAATGGTGAAGAGCTTGTAGATTTATGTGCTGAAAAAGGACTGATGATTGGGAATACCTGGTTTAAAAAGCGAGATATACATAAGTATACTTATGTAAGTAGGAGAGATGGCCAGAGAGCGTTATTGGATTACGTGTTAATTGACAGGCGTGCGAAAGAGAGACTTTTGGATGTCAATGTGCTGAGAGGTGCAACTGGAGGGATGTCTGATCATTATCTTGTGGAGGCTAAGGTGAAGATTAGTATGGGTTTTCAGAAAAGAAGAGTGAATGTTGGGGTGAAGAAGGTGGTGAGAGTAAGTGAGCTTGGGAAGGAGACCTGTGTGAAGAAGTATCAGGAGAGACTGTGTACAGAATGGAAAAAGGTGAGAACAATGGAAGTAAGGGGAGTGGGGGAGGAATGGGATGTATTTAGGGAATCAGTGATGGATTGCGCAAAAGATGCTTGTGGCATGAGAAGAGTGGGAGGTGGGCTGTTTAGAAAGGGTAGTGAGTGGTGGGATGAAGAAGTAAGAGTATTAGTGAAAGAGAAGAGAGAGGCATTTGGGCGATTTTTGCAGGGAAAAAATGCAATTGAGTGGGAGAAGTATAAAAGAAAGAGACAGGAGGTCAAGAGAAAGGTGCAAGAGGTGAAAAAAAGGGCAAATGAGAGTTGGGGTGAGAGACTATCAGTAAATTTTAGGGAGAATAAAAAGATGTTCTGGAAGGAGGTAAATAGGGTGCGTAAGACAAGGGAGCAAATGGGAACTTCAGTGAAGGGCGTAAATGGGGAGGTGATAACAAGTAGTGGTGATGTGAGAAGGAGATGGAATGAGTATTTTGAAGGTTTGTTGAATGTGTCTGATGACAGAGTGGCAGATATAGGGTGTTTGGGTCGAGGTGGTGTGCAAAGTGAGAGGGTTAGGGAAAATGATTTGGTAAACAGAGAAGAGGTAGTAAAAGCTTTGCGGAAGATGAAAGCCGGCAAGGCAGCAGGTTTGGATGGTATTGCAGTGGAATTTATTAAAAAAGGGGGTGACTGTATTGTTGACTGGTTGGTAAGGTTATTTAATGTATGTATGACTCATGGTGAGGTGCCTGAGGATTGGCGGAATGCGTGCATAGTGCCATTGTACAAAGGCAAAGGGGATAAGAGTGAGTGCTCAAATTACAGAGGTATAAGTTTGTTGAGTATTCCTGGTAAATTATATGGGAGGGTATTGATTGAGAGGGTGAAGGCATGTACAGAGCATCAGATTGGGGAAGAGCAGTGTGGTTTCAGAAGTGGTAGAGGATGTGTGGATCAGGTGTTTGCTTTGAAGAATGTATGTGAGAAATACTTAGAAAAGCAAATGGATTTGTATGTAGCATTTATGGATCTGGAGAAGGCATATGATAGAGTTGATAGAGATGCTCTGTGGAAGGTATTAAGAATATATGGTGTGGGAGGCAAGTTGTTAGAAGCAGTGAAAAGTTTTTATCGAGGATGTAAGGCATGTGTACGTGTAGGAAGAGAGGAAAGTGATTGGTTCTCAGTGAATGTAGGTTTGCGGCAGGGGTGTGTGATGTCTCCATGGTTGTTTAATTTGTTTATGGATGGGGTTGTTAGGGAGGTAAATGCAAGAGTCTTGGAAAGAGGGGCAAGTATGAGGTCTGTTGGGGATGAGAGAGCTTGGGAAGTGAGTCAGTTGTTGTTCGCTGATGATACAGCGCTGGTGGCGGATTCATGTGAGAAACTGCAGAAGCTGGTGACGGAGTTTGGTAAAGTGTGTGGAAGAAGAAAGTTAAGAGTAAATGTGAATAAGAGCAAGGTTATTAGGTACAGTAGGGTTGAGGGTCAAGTCAATTGGGAGGTGAGTTTGAATGGAGAAAAACTGGAGGAAGTGAAGTGTTTTAGATATCTGGGAGTGGATCTGTCAGCGGATGGAACCATGGAAGCGGAAGTGGATCATAGGGTGGGGGAGGGGGCGAAAATTTTGGGAGCCTTGAAAAATGTGTGGAAGTCGAGAACATTATCTCGGAAAGCAAAAATGGGTATGTTTGAAGGAATAGTAGTTCCAACAATGTTGTATGGTTGCGAGGCGTGGGCTATGGATAGAGTTGTGCGCAGGAGGATGGATGTGCTGGAAATGAGATGTTTGAGGACAATGTGTGGTGTGAGGTGGTTTGATCGAGTAAGTAACGTAAGGGTAAGAGAGATGTGTGGAAATAAAAAGAGCGTGGTTGAGAGAGCAGAAGAGGGTGTTTTGAAATGGTTTGGGCACATGGAGAGAATGAGTGAGGAAAGATTGACCAAGAGGATATATGTGTCGGAGGTGGAGGGAACGAGGAGAAGAGGGAGACCAAATTGGAGGTGGAAAGATGGAGTGAAAAGGATTTTGTGTGATCGGGGCCTGAACATGCAGGAGGGTGAAAGGAGGGCAAGGAATAGAGGGAATTGGAGCGATGTGGTATACAGGGGTTGACGTGCTGTCAGTGGATTGAATCAAGGCATGTGAAGCGTCCGGGGTAAACCATGGAAAGCTGTGTAGGTATGTATATTTGCGTGTGTGGACGTGTGTATGTACATGTGTATGGGGGGGGGTTGGGCCATTTCTTTCGTCTGTTTCCTTGCGCTACCTCGCAAACGCGGGAGACAGCGACAAAGTATAAAAAAAAAAAAAAAAAAATATATATATATATATATATATATATATATATATATATATATATATATATATATATATATATATATATATATATATATATATTTTCTTTTCTTTCAAACTATTCGCCATTTCCCGCGTTAGCGAGGTAGCGTTAAGAACAGAGGACTGGGCCTTTTTTGGAATATCCTCACCTGGCCCCCTCTGTTCCTTCTTTTGGAAAATTAAAAAAAAAAAAGAAACGAGAGGGGAGGATTTCCAGCCCCCCGCTCCCTCCCTTTTAGTCGCCTTCTACGACACGCAGGGAATACGTGGGAAGTATTCTTAATCCCCTATCCCCAGGGATGATATATATATATATATATATATATATATATATATATATATATATATATATATATATATATATATATATATATATATATAAATATACATTCTTATATACATACACATACCCACGCACATATACACACAAACACACATATACATATATATACATATGAAAAAAGTAAGAAATAATTTAGAAAACTGAAACTTCTAGCTTGAAATGAAATGAGAAAATGAATGTCACATAATGGTTCAACCTCTGGCTATGGAAAAGGGAAATGTATAATTTATTTACACAAACGTCAATAGTAGTTCTCATCAATTTAACCACTGTATCAATAAGCTTCAATGTCTAAGCTACATTTTTTTTTTCCAATTTCACTATTTTCTTGTCAAAGCACCATGTATGAAAACTATCACTCCAGTAACACAACTATAAACATTTACTTCCCCTTTAAAAAAGTTCTGGGGAAGTCTGTCTCGATACACTGCGGGACACTCTACCACCTGGCGAGGTTTGTGTTGCAATGGTTCTTGATTCACAAACTTAGTGGCATCACTGGTGGGCGGAAGAACATTCTTGTAACCACAGCAAGGATCACAGTCCGTGCAACTCCATTATGATGGTTCTTCTCCTGCTGGCCAAATCCTGCTTCAGCAATGCTTGTTCACTAGACTTCCTTCTTTTCTAGGACTGCCCACTCTGGCAGAAATTTGGGTGGTGTCTTTGCTCGATGATGCATGCCATATTGCAGCTGTTGCTCTTGCCTAGCTAGATCCCTGCTGATGAGAGATCCTATCACCCATGATGGTTGTCAGCGGTGCCGGTTCCGGAGCCTTGCTCGGGGTCCTCCTGGGCAAATCCCCCTGTTGTTGGCCACCCGTACCGCTTGTCCTGACTGCTCCCTTCCTTGTTATTACTTAACAACATCGTCCGTGGTCGCTGGCAAGGGCAAGACAGTGCTCCACTCGCGGCAAACCTGTCTTAACGTTGAGAGGCATACCAATTGGCTCATCTTCAGCACCAGTCTGCTCACGAGAACAGTGGCCGCTTGGTAGACTGGTAGCAACACCATTGATCACGACAAATTCTTGATCCAAAGCTGAAAGCGTCTCCTTCGCTCACTGCCAACGACTTACCATTTTATTGTAGTAGAGCAGGAGTCGAAATTTTAGGCCTGGCGCAATATTTGCTTCGATGTAAAATCAAGCTCTTCGAAAATTCAAAATAATTCCTCTTCAGCTGAGAGGAGGGATAAACTTTGTAGACTATCTTGACCTTGAGAGTTTCTAGCATAAGTGATTATGCGTTTCAAAGGGAAAAAGCGATTACAACTCCACTATGAAACACTTATATGGGCACGGGTAGCGGCTTTGTTCCCCCGGTGACCCCTGGGGATAGGGGTGAAAGAATACTTCCCACGCATTCCTCGCGTGTCGTAGAAGGCGACTAGAGGGGACGGGAGCGGGGGGCCAGAAATCTTCCCCTCCTTGTATTTCTTAACTTTCTAAAATGGGAAACAGAAGAAGGAGTCACGCGGGGAGTGCTCATCCTCCTCGAAGGCTCAGACTGGGGTGTCTAAATGTGTGTGGATGTAACCAAGATGTGAAAAAAGGAGAGATAGGTAGTATGTTTGAGGAAAGGAACCTGGATGTTTTGGCTCTGAGTGAAACGAAGCTCAAGGGTAAAGGGGAAGAGTGGTTTGGGAATGTCTTGGGAGTAAAGTCAGGGGTTAGTGAAAGGACAAGAGCAAGGGAAGGAGTAGCAGTACTCCTGAAACAGGAGTTGTGGGAGTATGTGATAGAATGTAAGAAAGTAAATTCTCGATTAATATGGGTAAAACTGAAAGTTGATGGAGAGAGATGGGTGATTATTAGTGCATATGCACCTGGGCATAAGAAGAAAGATCATGAGAGGCAAGTGTTTTGGGAGCAGCTGAATGAGTGTGTTAGTGGTTTTGATGCACGAGACCGGGTTATAGTGATGGGTGATTTGAATGCAAAAGTGAGTAATGTGGCAGTTGAGGGAATAATTGGTATACATGGGGTGTTCAGTGTTGTAAATGGAAATGGTGAAGAGCTTGTAGATTTATGTGCTGAAAAAAGACTGGTGATTGGGAATACCCGATTTAAAAAGCGAGATATACATAAGTATACGTATGTAAGTAGGAGAGATGGCCAGAGGGCGTTATTGGATTACGTGTTAATTGACAGGCGCGCGAAAGAGAGACTTTTGGATGTTAATGTGCTGAGATGTGCAACTGGAGTGATGTCTGATCATTATCTTGTGGAGGCTAAGGTGAAGATTTGTATGGGTTTTCAGAAAAGAAGATTGAATGTTGGGGTGAAGAGGGTGGTGAGAGTAAGTGAGCTTGGGAAGGAGACTTGTGTGAGGAAGTACCAGGAGAGACTGAGTACAGAATGGAAAAAGGTGAGAACAATGGAAGTAAGGGGAGTGGGGGAGGAATGGGATGTATTTAGGGAATCAGTGATGGATTGCGCAAAAGATGCTTGTGGCATGAGAAGAGTGGGAGGTGGGTTGATTAGAAAGGGTAGTGAGTGGTGGGATGAAGAAGTAAGATTATTAGTGAAAGAGAAGAGAGAGGCATTTGGACGATTTTTGCAGGGAAAAAATGCAATTGAGTGGGAGATGTATAAAAGAAAGAGACAGGAGGTCAAGAGAAAGGTGCAAGAGGTGAAAAAGAGGGCAAATGAGAGTTGGGGTGAGAGAGTATCATTAAATTTTAGGGAGAATAAAAAGATGTTCTGGAAGGAGGTAAATAAAGTGCGTAAGACAAGGGAGCAAATGGGAACTTCAGTGAAGGGCGCAAATGGGGAGGTGATAACAAGTAGTGGTGATGTGAGAAGGAGATGGAGTGAGTATTTTGAAGGTTTGTTGAATGTGTTTGATGATAGAGTGGCAGATATAGGGTGTTTTGGTCGAGGTGGTGTGCAAAGTGAGAGGGTTAGGGAAAATGATTTGGTAAACAGAGAAGAGGTAGTGAAAGCTTTGCGGATGATGAAATCCGGCAAGGCAGCAGGTTTGGATGGTATTGCAGTGGAATTTATTAATAAAGTGGGTGACTGTATTATTGACTGGTTGGTTAGGTTATTTAATGTATGTATGACTCATGGTGAGGTGCCTGAGGATTGGCGGAATGCGTGCATAGTGCCATTCTACAAAGGCAAAGGGGATAAGAGTGAGTGCTCAAATTATAGAGGTATAAGTTTGTTGAGTATTCCTAGTAAATTATATGGGAGGGTATTGATTGAGAGGGTGAAGGCATATACAGAGAATCAGATTGGTTAAGAGCAGTGTGGTTTCAGAAGTGGTAGAGGATGTGTGGATCAGGTGTTTGCTTTGAAGAATGTATGTGAGAAATACTTAGAAAAGCAAATGGATTTGTATGTAGCATTTATGGATCTGGAGAAGGCATATGATAGAGTTGATAGAGATGCTCTGTGGAAGGTATTAAGAATATATGGTGTGGGAGACAAGTTGTTAGAAGCAGTGAAAAGTTTTTATCGAGGATGTAAGGCATATGTACGTGTAGGAAGAGAGGAAAGTGATTGGTTCTCGGTGAATGTAGGTTTGCAGCAGGGGTGTGTGATGTCTCCATGGTTGTTTAATTTGTTTATGGATGGGGTTGTTAGGGAGGTGAATGCAAGAGTTTTGGAAAGAAGGGAAAGTATGAAGTCTGTTGTGGATGAGAGAGCTTAGGAAGTGAGTCAGTTGTTGTTCGCTGATGATACAGCGCTGGTGGCTGATTCATGTGAGAAACTGCAGAAGCTGGTGACTGAGTTTGGTAAAGTGTGTGAAAGAAGAAAGTTAAGAGTAAATGTGAATAAGAGCAAGGTAATTAGGTACAGTAGGGTTGAGGGTCATGTCAATTGGGAGGTAAGTTTGAATGGAGAAAAACTGGAGGAAGTAAAGTGTTTTAGATATCTGGGAGTGGATCTGGATGGAACCATGGAAGCGGAAGTGGATCATAGGGTGGGGGAGGGGACGAAAATCCTGGGAGCCTTGAAGAATGTGTGGATGTCGAGAACATTATCTCGGAAAGCAAAAATAGGTATGTTTGAAGGAATAGTGGTTCCATCAATGTTGTATGGTTGCGAGGCGTGGGCTATGGATAGAGTTGTGCGCAGCAGGGTGGATGTGCTGGAAATGAGATGTGTGAGGACAATATGTGGTGTGAGATGGTTTGATCGAGTACGTAATGTAAGGGCAAGAGAGATGTGTGGAAATAAAAAGAGTGTGGTTGAGAGAGCAGAAGAGTGTGTTTTGAAATGGTTTGTTCAAATGGAGAGAATGAGTGAGAAAAGATTGACCAATAGGATATATGTGTCAGAGGTGGAGGGAACGAGGAGAAGTGGGAGACCAAATCGGAGGTGGAAAGATGGAGTGAAAAAGATTTTGAGTGATCGGGGCCTGAACATGCAGGAGGGTGAAAGGCGTGCAAGGAATAGAGTGAATTGGAACGTTCTGGTATACCGGGGTCGACGTGCTGTCAATGGATTGAAACAGGGCATATGAAGCGTCTGGAGTAAACCATGGAAAGTTCTGTTGGACCTGGATATGGAAAGGGAGCCGTGGTTTCGGTGCATTATTACATGACAGCTAGAGACTGAGTGTGAACGAATGGGCCCTCTGTTTTCTTTTCCTAGCGCTACCTCGCACACATGAGGGGAAGGGGGTTGTTATTCCATTAGTGGGGAGGTAGCGATGGGAATGAATAAAGGCAGACAGTATGAATTATGTACATGTGTATATATGCATATGTCTGTGTGTGTATATATATTTGTACATTGAGATGCATAGGTATGTATATTTGCGTGTGTGGACGTGTATGTATATACATATGTATGTTGGTGGGTTGGGCCATTCTTTCGTCTGTTTCCTTGCGCTACCTCGCTAACACGGGAGACATATAGTGAAATTGGAGAAAAATGTAGGTTAGACATTGAAGCTTATTGATACAGTGGTTAAATTGATGAGAACTGCTATTGACGTTTGTGTAAATAAATTATACATTTCCTTTTTTCCATAGCCAGAGGTTGAACCATTATGTGACATTAATTTTTTTCATTCATTTCAAGCTAGAAGTTTCAATTTTCTAAATTGTTTCTTACATTTTTCATATGTATATATATGTATGTGTGTGTGTGTGTGTATATGTGCGTATGTATGTGTATGTGTGTGTATGTGTATATGTATATATATATGTATATTATCCCTGGGGATAGGGGTGAAAGAATACTTCCCACGTATTCCTTGCGTGTCGTAGAAAGCGACTAGAGGGGACGGGAGCGGGGGGCCAGAAATCCTCCCCTCCTTGTATTAACTTTCTAAAATGGGAAACAGAAGAAGGAGTCACGCGGGGAGTGCTCATCCTCCTCGAAGGCTCAGAGTGGGGTGCCTAAATGTGTGTGGATGTAACCAAGATGTGAAAAAAGGAGAGATAGGTAGTATGTTTGAGGAAAGGAACCTGGATGTTTTGGCTCTGAGTGAAACGAAGCTCAAGGGTAAAGGGGAAGAGTGGTTTGGGAATGTCTGGGGAGTAAAGTCAGGGGTTAGTGAGAGGACAAGAGCAAGGGAAGGAGTAGCAATACTCCTGAAACAGGAGTTGTAGGGAGTATGTGATAGAGTGTAAGAAAGTAAGTTCTCGATTAATATGGGTAAAACTGAAAGTTGATGGAGAGAGGTGGGTGATTATTGGTGCATATGCACCTGGGCATGAGAAGAAAGATCAAGAGAGGCAAGTGTTTTGGGAGCAGCTGAATGAGTGTGTTAGTGGTTTTGATGCACGAGACCGGGTCATAGTGATGGGTGATTTGAATGCAAAGGTGAGTAATGTGGCAGTTGAGGGAATAATTGGTATACATGGGGTGTTCAGTGTTGTAAATGGAAATGGTGAAGAGCTTGTAGATTTATGTGCTGAAAAAGGACTGATGATTGGGAATACCTGGTTTAAAAAGCGAGATATACATAAGTATACTTATGTAAGTAGGAGAGATGGCCAGAGAGCGTTATTGGATTACGTGTTAATTGACAGGCGTGCGAAAGAGAGACTTTTGGATGTTAATGTGCTGAGATGTGCAACTGGAGGGATGTCTGATCATTATCTTGTGGAGGCTAAGGTGAAGATTTGTATGGGTTTTCAGAAAAGAAGAGTGAATGTTGGGGTGAAGAGGGTGGTGAGAGTAAGTGAGCTTGGGAAGGAGACCTGTGTGAGGAAGTACCAGGAGAGACTGAGTACAGAATGGAAA